>NW_015388494.1:0-67665 GCF_001527695.2 Protobothrops mucrosquamatus
AGGAAAGGTAATTCAGAAGAGTAGTGTATCAAAGAATCAGTACATTCCTGCAATAATATGAGTTTAGTTTTAAGTGTGTGCAAAATCTGTGCAGAATCAAAAGCTAAAAAAACAAGTGTTTCCTCAACAGTGCTTAGTCAAAAACTATTGTTTGAAATGTGCTTTTTATCTTCATCACACCTGTTCCATCTGTCTTAGCTGCCTAAATAGGTCTCCTGTAAAACTTTTCTTTAAAACAATACACATTTCCAGAACATAGCAGGAAGTTATGCAGTAAATATTTTTGCTATAAAATATTTCTAAAACACAGATGGGCCAGCTGGGGTTCATGAACTTTGCAGAATTGTGTATAAATCAAGGGACACAGGAGGATCTCTACACTATCTAGCCAATTAACAACAATCATTGATACTAGGATTGTGATTATTGACCCTATGCTTAACCATGGTTCTGACCTTTCAAAATCACAGCTGTGTATCTTTTGTTCTGGTTTTCTTGATCTGTCTCAGGACAGATTGCCAGGCCACTGTAAGAAGGACAGAGTACCAAAACACTAAGTATTATAAGAAAGAATTATCTGAGTATTCAAATTGCTTGTTGTTGTGATGGATAAAAGCAAAAATCTACCATCCAGCCACGCAGAGTACCCCTTACATGATTTTGTTATGAATCTGGCAACGCTGAACATTTCCCATTCCAGGGCCAGATAGACACTAAGCATAACCCAACTGCATTACAGTATGTGTCTATTTTAATGACACAAGAGAGAAAGCATAGCAGAAGTTCAATGCTTCTGATTACAACCTTCCTTGTAATGCAAGGTTATAATGCAGGGAGCAGGGTGCAGAGGTGCATGAGAAGTGGAAAGAGAGTGCAAGGGTGTGAGTGGGTACACAAGAAACTGGGTGGGGCACAAGTGTTAGGTAAGGAACTATCTCTGGAACAATGATGCAACAGATCATGCATTCTTTATTAAATATTAAAACTGTAAAAATGTATTTTGGAAACATGTACAGAAATTTAAGTGCAAGTGTGTTAAAATTTTAAATTATACTTTACAGAGATTTTAAATTAGGCATGGCTAATTTAAAGTTTAATACTGAAGTTGAATTTTGTCCTCTAAGTCTATAGTTATATGATCATCACATATTGCATTAAAGTAAGAATTTCAGTGACAAAAAAACTAGAACCACGCTTCTTTTTATATTGGTACCCAATTGAGACATAGCTGCATTTTGTATGAATATTTAGGGCATTTTTCTGATTCAAAAACTACTTCTATCTATAAGTTATTTCTACCTGTAGTGAAATGTCTAAACATTTACACTCCTATGAAGAAATATGTCAGTAGAGCAATGCATGCTACAAAAGGAAAACATATTGATAGCACTTAATTGAAAGCATATTTTGGATAACAAGTTAAGGAATTCAGACTTCATTTTATACATACAGGAAATGTTCTGGATTTTTATCTATTATCAACTCAAACTTCTTAAAAATGAGTTCCTCTTTTATACAGCCTCCCTTCTTTTGGAGTTTTTTACACTGCAGTTTTCAATTGCTTGTCTCAGGACTAGAAATGAAGCCACCTTAAAAAGTCTCTTTCTGAATTTCAGCCACTTCCTCTGCTTTGGTCCCAGTGACAGCCTCAGGTTTTATCTGGACCATATTTACTAGTGGGATTCCTCTAATTTTTTACTCCTCCTGGATGGTTTTAATATTTTTCCTTGCACTTAAGCTAGAAGAGGAAAGTGGCAGAATTACCCATTTCACCTGGATAAACAAAAAACAAAAAAGAGGAGTCCATAGTTTTACTGTTGCAACAGGAACTTCTAAAAAAAATACTGTAATTATGAAAGGCAGCACCCGTGACTAGAGAGGAGGCAGTATTCTTACCATAACGTGCCATAGCCAATTGGCATGGAGAACTTTGCTTACAATAAAATGAAGTACAGCAAATGAACCAGACAGCATCACTTGTGCTTGCACAAAACAGAAAACACCTACTTTTTATGTGTAGCAGGAAAAGGAGGGGGTCAAGATTGCCGTCCCAGTGAGCCAGGATTCAGGTAGAGAATAACACTGGCCATTTTTTCTGGCTTCAAAAGTGGTCATGGGAAAATCTGGTCATGCAAATATCAGCCCTTCATTTACCAGGGTAACATTCTTTACAAAACGATTCATGTTAAGAAGACAGTAAAACTCTAAAAAAGAATCTGTCTATATACCTGTCTCAGCCCAACACAATGTTCCCTTGCTAAGAAATTTGAAAATTGATTGACAACTTCTCAGCGTGCAGCATAACAAAATAAGAAGAATCTTGTTGATTCAAAGCTCCCAGAGCAACCTGCTTACTAGATTATGTGAAAAGCACACAGGCAAGACATGAGGGCAATAAACCCTCTTGTGTTTCTCAGCAACTTTATATTAACAGGGTTGTTGATGCAAACAGAAGGCTATTGATAGATACCATGATGTATAAGATAACATCATAGAATCTATCAATAGACCCCAGTAATCCCTTTTAAAGTTGTTCAAGTCAGTGACCATCACTCCCTCTTATGGTATTACATTCTTAAATTTAATTATGTGGTATGTCAAGAAATATTTGCCTATCCTCAATATTCCCTCATTTGGTTTCACTGGAAACCTAACTCTATACTGTAAAGAAAGTCAAACCACTGCCTATTGACTTTTAGCATAACATATATTTTTATATACCTCTGATCAGTCTCTCTCTTTGTCACCTGCCTTCTAAGTTAAAAAGCCCCAATTAGTGTAGGAATTGCTTACTTAGAGTTAAAAAGGTAAAATTCTTAGATGAGGGAGCCAGCATTGTCTGAAGACACTTCCATGGTCATGTGGCCAGCATGATTATATGCCAAGGCACACAGAACGTTGTTATATTTCCACCAAAGTGGTACCTATTTATCCACTTGTATTTGCATGCTTTCGAACTTCTAGGTTGGCAGGAACAGGAGCTCACCACATCACACGGTAACTTGGGTCTCGAACTGCCAACCTTCTGGTTGACAAGCCCAACGTCTTAACCGCTTGGCCACCACACCCCCTTTGTTTAGAATTAATGAATGGTTATCTATGGGTTCACACACATCTGCAGTATGCCATGTTAAGAGATAAATTTTTGTGGGATCCTTGCCTCTTTTTAATAGGCAATATGCCTGAGTTCTGAAATCCCCACAATTTATCTGACTGTCAGACAATCCATAAAACAAAAGGATCCACCGGAAGCAGATAAGCGTAAATTCAAATGACCACCTGAAGAATCTGAATTTTTCTTCATTATGCTATTTGCATGATGTGAATAGCGAGTTTATTTACCTTAAAACTGAGTTTTAAGTGAACAGGAAATCAAGGCAGCAAAAAATATTTGGTTAAAGATTGCATCTCCCCTAGAGTGTAGTGTTTTTTTAAAAACGGATGGTGTGTTCCAATTGCCCTTCGGCATATTTCTGTGTGAAAACGTGATGAGATGCAGCAGGCTAAAGATGGCTCTGGTGGAATACCTTCTGATGACATCAGGTCCAGAAAGATTGGCTAATCGGGAGTTGAATGTGACAAAGACTCAACCAGAACATATGTAGGGATTATACTGGGAAGTGCTAATGACAGCAAATGAGGAATTGGGAAGTTTAGGTCCTGGAATACTGTCGGGCTTGGAAGATAATTTGAGAGAAAAGAGATAGAGAAGTTGATTCATTCAAATTAAAAAAATTCTATACCTGGTGCAATATATTCCTCATTTTTTATTGTACTGGGAGAAAAATGGAGGAAGATAATAACCCCATTAACCAAAGACAATAGGAAGACTTGAGGTAGTGAGCTATTTTCCTTTGTGCCTGGCTTAATGGGCTTGACTTTTGATACATCCTGTATGCACATATCCATCTAGAGGTAGTCCTCCTTCAAACAATTATCTCATTTAGCAGTCATTTGCAGTTGGGATGGTAATAAAAAAAATACTTTGCAACTAATCTTCGCATTTACTATCTTTGCAATGATATAAAGCAAACAAGGCTGAAATAAAATCATAAGAACAGTTGTGGTTTTGCTTAGTAACTGCTTTGCTTAATGGCCAAATTGCCAGTCCCAAATGTGGTCGCTAAACAAGGACTACCTTTATTACCTTTATACCTTTGGCTTGATTATTCAATTCAAATAATATGTTTTTTCTTCTTCTAAAAATCTATTAGACTAAACTAGGTGTTCTTCAATGTTCGAAAGATAAAACACAGAATGTACTACATTATATGACAGGTTATTGGTTTTTCTTCTTGTCCCAAAGTTCTCATTTTGGATACAATTTATGTTTACTTTCATAAAGTTTATTTCTCCCATTAAATTACAAATTCCCCATTTAGCTAAGTCAGTTCGTTTTGTCCTCCAAATCAGATTAACAATACATCATGATCATTACAGCAGTCCAGCCTGACAACTGGTTTAACAATACAAAATTGCAGGGGGTGGGGGAATGAGGGAAGACAGTTTGTGCTTTTGGCACAGGCAAGCCCAGTTTAATAGATTCAGACAAAAATGCAGTCTCTCTTATTTTCTTACATTAAACATTACTTGTGCTTGCAAAGCCGGCTCTTTTCCCCACTGAGACATGTGCACTTCTAACACGCACTGGTGCACATTCATATTTGAAAAACGATCTAATGAGCTGACAGCCACACTGCACGCAAACTACACTTTCTAAGCTAAAGACACTGGCATGCGGGAGTAAATTGGGACTTAGTTTAGAACCTAGACATGAACTATAGGGCTCTGTAGATGTGGTGCATCCTCAACTTTTTCTTTCATTCAGTTGTGTCTGATTCTCAGAGATTGCCTGGATAAGTCGCTGCAGTTTTCTTGGCAAGGTTATTCAGAACTAGTTTGCCACTGCCTCCTCCCTAGGGCTGTGAGAAAGTGACTGGCTCAAGGGCACCCAACCAAATCTGTGCCCAAGGCAGGATTAGAACTCACACCATCCTGTTTATAGCCTGGTGCCTTAATCACTACATCAAACTGGCTCTATCTTCAACTTATAGAACTGTATAAACTGTATAAACGTTCCTCTGAAAATAGGGTGGATATGGATGCAGAGCAGCCGGGGAGTGGGGGAGAGATAGACGGATATCTGACAGCTGCATTTTCAGGATAATGTCCTCTAAATGTCCCTGGGAAACATATTTGTTATCTGTCTGGAGAGTGCAGTTAGTTCCATTAGCAGTGGATTGATTCTTATGTTTGCCAATTAGCTAATGGAAAAGTATTTCACTCATCTTATAAAAGTAAAGGCCTTTCTAGGGAAGATGAGAGGGGGGGAGAGGGGGAGAGAGAGAGAGAGAGGGGGAGGGAGGGAGGGAGGGAGGGAGGGAGAGAGAGAGAGAGAGAGAGAGAGAGAGAGAGAGAGAGAGAGAGAGAGAGAGAGCGGTGTGAGTATTAACAGATGGGGTATGCTATTCAGTTCATGATCCAGAGATCATTAAAATTAATGGAAGCTTTGACAGAAATGTATGACATCCCACAAAACATTATTTTTAAAACTTAAAAAGTTGTGCGTATCCTGAGGAACTGGCTCATAGGACACGGATCAAGGAAACACCTAAACCTTAAAAACTCTTTGATTCCAAAATTTAAAACTAAAAGGCATGCCTCTGGAGTTTTTCGCAGTGGCAGGTACATATTATCATTGCAACATTCCAAACTGAAGACATGATACAACTAGATAACCCATGACAATTACTAAGTGAAGTAGAGGGACAGCAACAGCTGCCACCAACTGAGCTAGGAGAGCTCTGGTTTGGTTTAGCCTTTGAATGTCAGCATTTACTCAACCAATGGGATTACTTTTGCCCAGCAATTGCTTGCAGGAGAAGATAGGCAGATGCATTTGAGAACTTTCAAGGAAGGGCGGGCAAGAACGGCTCTAGTAATCTTGGCCTTTTGAACAAAATATATTGCTCAATACATTACTTAGTAATTCCATTTCCAATGCTCCTTTATTCAGTGTCTCATAGGTAAGACTACTTCCATTACAAGATGCTAAGTTTGGGATGAAGCAACAGAAAAGTGTCAACCTTTCTACTTGAGATGATGTTTCTTGAGTAATCAGTTGGTACCATTGGCAAAACCTAGAGAGGTTTTCTGGTTCTCATTTGAGGTATGTTCTCTAAAGTCAGGTCAAAGGCTTCCGAATGCCTCATTGTACAGCTTCAGAGACCTGTTACAGATGATACAAATAGGGAAAAATATCCCGTTTTAGGAGAAAGAACTAGATTATTTCTTGAACTTGTCTAATCCAGCTCAGGCTGAATGAGGTAGCTCCTCCAACCCTTCTGACAAAGGAAAATAAGGCGACAGACAGGACTGTTGCAGTGATGTTTTTAACCACATGAACTCAAGAGGTTCCCCAAGGTTAATAATTCCACAGTTGCTGTGTTCATTCAAGTCTCATCCGTGCCCATTCCTTGGACTAAGCTAGGAGATGATCTGCTTACCAAGACATGTCCTCATGCATGAGGCTTCATTTTGGGACCAGCCAGGCTGAAACCAGATTAAGATATAGTGGCAGAATAATGTAGGCATGAGTTCTCTTCCCCTAGCCATCAAAGGTAGGTTGGTTGCTTTGCTGTTTTGCTGTTTGGGCTTGAAAAGGTAGGAGTGTAGCAACTTGGAGGGTTTTTCCTTACCAGACAAGTTCATGAAGCCAAAGGCTTAGCAGCATATGTGATAGTTTGTAAATGATCCACCGTAAAAAAAATAGCTTGCCATAATGGCAATTTTTGATACAACCAACTGGATCAAATGTCCAACCTATATGCTCTAAAGCAGGCCTTCATCCTCACTTCTTGGGGAATACAATTTAAGGTATTCGTTTACAAAAAAAACAACAACGAATCTACATACAAGTCATGAAGGGCAGAAATATTATCAGTCTTTCTCACAATTAGAGTAAGGTATTATTTTTAAAATAATTACTCCTAAAGACCAAGAATATGAACGTCTATTTCATGAACTACATTCTAGCCCCGCAGAAGTCTTCCTTGCCTTCTAGGTTATTAATGGCAAAATCAATTGCCCGGTAGAACTAATTTCTAGCTCACTGGCATGACTTCTTAATGCCACCATTTTAAATAAATGTCAGGGAAACTGCCAAATCTAAAATGGAGTGCATCAGCATAGCAGTAGTTTTGCTGGTAATCTGTGTTGATTCAAAGCATGAAGTTGAAGCTTCTGCCTTTCTCATTGAGTACCAACTATAAAAAGTTCCATCAGTGTAGAGTTGTCTATGGAAATCAACAGGCTTACGTTCTCATCCCTCTTTCTGAGGAAAACTTCAAGTTATTCATCAATAAATATAGTAATTCTGGTTTATATGAGCCTTATCTGGGAATTCATTCACGTGAATGAATCAGAAGCTCTTTGCGCTAAACAATAAAATTTCAGAAATGTAAATAAAGCAGTAATCTCCAGAAAGGTGGACTCGTACCTGTCTCTTTTGGGGCCTGACACAGTTATAAGGGAGATTATTCAAGCTTAGAGAATGAACCACTGACACCTACTACTATTGATTTTACATTTCACTATTGATTTGCTACTCTGACAGATGAAAGCAGAGACTCTTAAATAGAAACTATCCAATTATCATTCTTTACATCACAGATAGTCCTCAACTTCTGACCACAATTGAGCCCAAAATTTCTGTTGCTAAATGAAACATTTGTTAAGTGAGTTTTGCCTCAATCTACAACCTTTCTTGCCACAGTTGCTAAATGAATCACTGCAGTTGTTAAGTCAGTAACACAGTTATTTAGTGAATCTGGCTTCCCCATTGTTTTTGCTGATCAGGTCATAAAAGGTGATCACATGACCATGGGACACTGCAACTGTCATAAATGTGAGCCAGTTGCCAAGCATCCAAATTTTGATCACATGACCCCAAGGATGCTGCAACAGTGAAAAACGATCATAAGTGACTTTTTTCAGTGGTGTTGTAACTCTGAATGGTTACTAAGCAAATAGTTGTACATCAAGGATTACCTTTAATTTTATGCAACTTGGTATCCCTGAGATGATTTGCAATCCATAAAATATAAGAAATTGAGACTAATCAATGTTTGTGGCAGTAGACAAGCAACAAAAGAGACACATTTCCTATACTTGTCTGCAGAATGTAATATCAAGGGGAAGGAGAAGGAAGAGAAGAACTAATACACTGTTGACCACTCACCTGGAATATTATTCTGAAATATTTCCTATAAATCCAGACCAGTCTCAACATGTGCTTGCTCAGTTTTTCTCTCATTCCTTAGTCTGAGCAAAATAGAATTTTAATCATCATTTCTTTGCTATATAAAATCAAATGAAACTACCTCTTCTGATAATTTTTCATACCATCTCTACCCTCCTATTTATTTCTAAAGGTATTTTAGAATAGTTTGGTTATCCTGACTCAAAAACAACAAAGTGTAAACTCAGTCACATGCAACAAGTTGTCTTCAAGAAGAGCTTCCTATCATCTTTTGATACAGCTCTTCTTGAGAAGAGCTACAAGGTAGAAGGTGAAAGAGAAGAATTCAGTCAAATCATTTCAGGAAATGCAGTGCTTAGTCACAATATGCAAAGCAGTGTTTTAAATGAAGGTTTGGCAAATGTACTGACTTAGAGACTCATTATGGTTCAGACAAAGCCACGGGAAGCAAGCTAAATGTGTGACTTCATCTGCAGCACTGCATACTGCCAAGATTGAGACTTTACACTTGCGAGTTGTTGGAGAAGAGAATGGAAACAGAATTATCACATAACACAGCAGGCAAATTTAGAGAGGAGGTGCTTTTTCCCCTTCAGGTGTTCAGAAAAGCAGGTAAATGTGTCAGGAAACAATGGCATTCCAACAACGCAAGGCAGAAACTGTAAGCAAGAGAGGCTGATGTACCCAGGTGATTATGCTGCATCCAGCATTTTGTCAGCTGGGAGACAAAGCAACCTAGCAACCAAGATATGTCCTATATATGTGCTTGGACATTTTATCTCATTTATAGAAGGAAAACACAATTAGAAGGTGGCTTGCATGGCTGAGTTCTACTCAACATGTATACACAGAGTATTTCCAACTTAAAGAGCTGGTCAATTAAAAAAAATGAGTCATAACAGGAAAGGAGGAAAACAATCTCCAAGGATTTCACCAGGCCCGTGCTCCGTTGCCACCTTACTTACTTTTCTTCTGCCTTCCAGGAGAATGTAGAAAAATGTAAAACTGCTGTTTCCTTTTTTTTTTTTTTAGACCAGAGCATGATTATGTTTGCCTTGGCTACCGAAGTTTTCAAGCAATTGAGGAAAGCTTGGAGGAATGAATATGAATGAATTTAAATATTAATTAAGTCAATTATTGTGGTTATGAAACAGTATTTCTCCACAACTACCTCATCTTCGTGAAGACATCCCCAGAAGTTTTTTCCAAGTGCTTCAGATCACTTAATGTCTAGGGAGATTTTCAATCATCCAGGTCATGGTTGTTCTAAACGTGCTTTTCAAAAGGCAACTTTCTTTTTTCTCCTGAAAACATTTTGCTTGTCATCCAAGAAGCTGAGCTGAACTGAAGAAGCTTCTTGGATGAGACAAAAAAACCCCAAGAAAGTCTAGTTGCTTTTTGTAAAGCACCTTTGGGTCAGATCTTTAATAATAATAATAATAATAATAATAATAATAATAATAATAATAATAATAATAATAATAATAATAATAATAATAATAATAATAATAATAAAAAATAATAATAATAAAGTTGGAAGGGACCTTGGAGGTCATCTAGTCCAACCCCCTCCTCAGGCAGGAAACCCTATACCATTTCAGACAAATGGCTGTCCAGTCTCTTCTTAAAAACTTCCAGTGTTGGAGCATTCACCGCTTCTGGAGGCAGGTTGTTCCACTGGTTAATTGTTCTAACTGTCAGGAAGTTTCTCCTTAGTTTTAGGTTGCTTCTCTCCTTGATTAGTTTTTAGAATAGTAAGATCCCTCGTGTCTTGTATTCAAAGCCAGTTTGGTCTAGTGATGAAGGCACCAGGACAGAAACCAGGAGATGGAATTCTAGTCCTGCCTTAGGCATGAAAGCCAGCTGGGTAACTTTGCGTCAGTCATGCTTTCTCAGCCCAATTCACCTCACAGGGTTGTTGTTGTTGTAGGGAAAATAAGAGGACAAAGGAGTATTATGTATGTTCAGTGCCTTTAGTTACTTATAAAGTAATAAAGGCAAAATAAAAATCAAATTAAAAAATAAAGTAATAAAATAAAAAATATAATATTCCACCATTGGTGCAGGCATGGAACATAGAGCACCCACTTTCTGGCATTCAGTTTTGGATTTTGTAGCATTCAAGTAGATAAACAAATTTTAACAGGATTTGGCCAACTATATTAAAGTAGACGTGATGTCATGCTGATGCCTAAAGAAAGCTTTGTTGACTTTATTTTCTTCAATTATTGTGATGCCTTTTCTGTGGACTCTTTTGAAGATAGTAATGGTATACTTCAGTGCCTTCTTTTTCTCCTATGTTATAAAGATAGTTTGGAAAAACTAATTATGCCCATTTATGACAGGATCCAGGCAAGGAATCTGTAGTTCCTAATTTATATCAGCCCAAAGATCCAGCAGGAGAGAAAAATTCTATGCAATCATTTGCCCCACATGTTGCGTGCTCAATTTCCACATTTCAGATACCCAACTTTTGGTAAATTTTGTTCCCTGTTTTGGTTCTAAAATACATGTATCAATAATTTTACAGTGTGACTTTGTTTTTTCAGTATTTGATATTCTGATCTTTGTTTCAATAGATTAATTAACTAGTTAGCTTTTTTATTTGTGGTAAAACAACAACAAACATTTTTCTAAAATTAACGTTAATTTTATTTGCAGGACTCAGCAAATGTATATATCACAGTTTAAAGAACTGAACACCTGGGATTCTTTTCAGCTTGACAGCACGTTATTGTTTTGTTCTCTAATTGTTTATTAAATATTTCCTACACAAACACACACACAAAGTAATGGAAGATAGTAATACAAACCTGGTGCTTAATGACTGCCAACATCTACAGATAAAACAATTGTCTATAGGGCCGTGTAGCAAATGTCAGAAATCTGTGATCATAACCTTTCTTTCTGTCCTTAATAGTCATGGCACACTAAATGTCAGTTAACTATAAATGAAGTAAATATTTCCATATTTGCTGAGTACCTTCGGTTAGCCTTGACATTTTTACTGATAAATTTCTTTCAGCAGAGCAGATGGATGGATGGAAAGTAGCTGCTACCAAAATGGATGAATGTATTGCCCACATAGATTATTTCTCATCCATCAGAAGGGAGGGAAATAAAGAACTCTTATACTGCATGATATGTCAACAACGTGTAGCACAACTACTAAAATGTCTGGTGAACTGGAGCAACATGTTCTATATCATTAAAGCAAAATCAGCCACTCTTCTGATGGCTGGAAGCAATATTTCTTTGTGGGAAAACTGAGGGCAGCAGAAGTAAAATGAAGGCAGTCACAAAGACTGCAGAAAAAGAGCTTAGGGGATGCAGACTGTCTAACCGCTCATTAAATCATGGCTAAGCTCTAAATATACAAGCTAAAACAAATCTTGGGTTCATGCATTTCCTCCCCCCCTCCCCTTTTTATGTGCAGCTGGGAATAAACCAAAATTGGGTTTTTTTTTACCCCTTTCTTGATCCATTGTTAGAAGCAAACAATAGGCTCTGCTTAGCAACTGACTGATGTTTATTTTAAACAAATTAAAACTCCATATTATTTATCAGTTAAAGGAGCATCTGCAAGTGGGGTACCCAGGAGGGCAAATGATAAAACATGCTTGACCTATCATCACATGAATGCTACAATTTACGTACTTGCATCAGACGTCAGGACACATGCATATACTGACGGCATTTGTGTGATGTCACTGCTTGTGCATCATCAGGTTGGCATAGCAATTTATTGCTGAGGCTGAGGCTAGATTTGCATGATATTAAAATGCAAATTGGCTAAGGCAACACAGAGTTTTAGTTAATTTCTCCTCCCCTCTGTATAGAACAGAGAGACTCTAGAGCACGGGTGTCAAACTTGCCACGTCATGTGATGTGTCGTGACATATCGTGACTTTTTTTGCATTGCCAGAGCTGGGGTGGGCACAGCCTCCGTATGACACCCCTGCTCTAGAGATTATCTGTCTGCTCAAACTCATATGAATTAGTATTATGCAGAAACATAGACAATATCTGTATTTATACTGCTATGTAAGTATATAACATCCTTAATTTTTCCAAATTTAAAACTAGAATAGCAATAGCAATAAGACTTATATACTGCTTTACGGTGCTTTACAGCCCTCTCTAAGCGGTTTTCAGAGTCAGCATATTGCCCCCAACAATCTGGCTCCCCATTTTACCAACCTAGGAAGGCTGGAAGGCTGAGTCAACCTTGAGCTGGTCAGAATCGAACAGCTGAACTGCTGGCAATCGGCAGTCAGCAGAATTAGCCTGCAATACTGCATTCTAACCACTGCACCACCACGGTTCATGTCATTTATGTCATTTATTTATTATATGGCTTTAAAAGTTTTATTATAGCTAGTTTTGTAACAAAACACATAACTTTGGGCCAGGTAAATAGAAAAAGCAAATAAGGTTATGACCAGATCTAATTCAGCAACAATCTACCTAACAGAACATAAGAGCAGCTGGCAAATTGGTTCACAAACAAAATATATGGAAAATCCAAACAATTATGAGAAACACATATTTTAAAACATATTTCTCAGACATTTTTGATTGCAAAATGGTTTATTTTACATTAAACCCTTGGGTTCTCTGGTTGTACTTCAAAAAGGCAGTCAAAAATAACTTAACTACTGTTATCCCCCAAACCTACCCAGATGGATCATAGTCAATAGGAATCAAACTTGTATCAGCCCAATTCTTAAGCCACCTCTGCACTTGATCCTAACCATGACATAAATATCTTTTGGGCAAGATCTTTTTTTCTTCCATGTCCACATGACATCACCTTTATATTATCCCAACTCAAGAATGACACAGGATTAAGTCTTCGTTTGCTTTAATGTTGTAAAAGTAGAATTTCCCCCTTTCTTATGAAGTTGTATCTTATGTGTAGAACTGAATATATATAGAAACAATTTCTCTACCCTACAATTATTAACAATGATTCACAAAACTGCAATAGTAACCCCTCAGTAATTATGCTCAAAAACTACTCGGATTTTGATTACATTTTTCTGCTTAGTTAGAACACTTAGAGAAAAATGTTTTCTCCTATTACTCCAGATAAGTATGACATTCATTACTACCTAGCCTTAACATTTCCCGCACTCTATAGCAAGCTGTTAGCTGCTATGTACTACAGTACAAATGAAGTGGGTGAAATGAATCATGTTTTATTTATAGATCTGTGGTCTGTATTTTTTTTTCCACTACTATTTCTTTTAAAATTGACTCAATCTATGCACTTAATATGCTAAATGCTGATAAGAATTTCTGCTTTCCATTCTACTACTTTTACATTTATCCAGAACATTAAGTGTTCTTCAACAAACCTGTATCAAAAGGAGTGGGAGGGGGGACTAGGCTTAATTCAAAGGAGTATAATTTTAATATCCCTTGTTTCTCATACCTGACACAGGGACATTTGGGCAGGCAGATCCCTTTATGATGCAGCAGTTGTGATTCACAATTTCATTTAAATTAATACCCTGTCCCTTTTCAATATGTTTTTAAGGACAGTCTGCAAGTAATAAGTAATCATACAAAAATAAGTGTCAGTACTTTCTCTCAGATTCAGATGTTATTTCCTTGCCAAAATGTCCTTCCTAAGAAATAAATTCATAGGTTCTTAGTATAACATATTCTGGAAAAAAAATGGCAGCCTAAGTTTTTATTTTCAGGAGAAAAAGAATAACTAATGATAAAAACAAGATTCTTTTTTACCCCGGTTGCCCCCCAAAATGATTATATATGGTTAATCACTAATCAGTTAGCATTTATATCTTACTTGATGACATAGAAAAATATGTCCTTACCTAAATAGAAAACTAGTCTCTTTCCCTCATAAATAATTTACCTTTAAAATAGAAGGGTTGTATTAGATATGCTAAGAACATGATAAAGGAAGCAATTAGATTTTTTTAAAATATAATCTTCAGTAGCTTTAGCTTAAATTTCGACTGCCTGATTTTGGGGCAATTATAATGCATTTCAATTCCAGGATACAAAAACCTGTGGATTCATTTTGCCATTCCTTGTGCAATTATTTTCCTCAGGCTTTATGTTTTAAATAAACAGATGTTTTAACAGATTTGGGGGAGGTATTTTTACTTTTTTGCTTTCTTGAACTATTTTTTTCTTCTTTAGTTTTTATTATTTTTTAATAGTTGTTTCTAAAACACATTAAGATTATTATTATTAATAACAACAACAACAAAAAAAACCACAAATGTTTTACTGAGTTACGCTGATAAGTGGTAGCTAGGAACTCATGATGAATTGAATTAGTAGAAGTCCCAGGGCAATGGGTGCAGCAAAATGCTTGAAATCTTGTGAATGATTTCACCCAACATTTCAGATAGGAATTGGAAAGTCGATGAGGTTTTATTTATTTGTATATAATTATTTTTATTCCCAGACCATCATGTAAAATGGTTGCTGAAATAAAGACCAACTCTTGTCATAAACAAATAATCCCTCAGTGGTTTTACTTCCCAAATTGCTATTTTAAAACTTTTGAGAAGGTCCACTAATGTTGTTTCCCTTGTGTGCTTATGTGCAGGCTATGTCCGTCCCTTCTTTCTTTTTCAGTTCATAACCGAGAAATAAACACCCCCGCATTTTACCTAAACTGTTATCCCCAAAATACAATCAACATTTTAAGAGCTTCTATATTTGTCCCAGTTTTGCTATTCCTGAGAATGGCTGGGATTAACCAGAAGCTGTCTGAGAGCAACACCCTCTGCTGTACTTCCTAATTTTTCCCCCTCTCCTTTCTATGGTTTCCAAATTAAAAGATATAACTTAGATTTTGATTTGTTTCCATTTCAACCACTGTGAGCACAAATCCTAAATAAATGTCAGCTCCGACAATGGGCTAAATACTTCACAAAATAGGGGCTTGCTTACCTTCCTTAGGATTAAGCAGAAGTATGCAAGTTCTTTTGTTCTGCAAATAACAACTCTATATTTATATTTGTATAGTCAAGCAAAAATTGAAGTTGGAGGTACTTTAGAACAGCAGAATTTGTCAGATAGGTCTACTTCAAAAAAATAAATAAATCAGAAAATCCTGATTCTAGGACAGTGATGGCGAACCTTTTAGAGACCGAGTGCCCAAAAACTGGCCCCGCCCCTGCTCCAACCCTGCCTCGCCCCAATTCCGCCCCCAGCCTCCCTGCCCCAGGGCCACTCACCGCCTCCAGGGCCCACTGCAGATTGCCCAGGCAGCCCAGCAGCGCCATGGCGACAACGCCCTCTGCCCGTGCCCTGCAGCATCAACTGTGTGCGATGGGGCATGAGGGCAGTCTTGTCTACGCTTCCTGGCTGCCATGTCCTTGGCTGTGCTGCTCTGCATGGGCCACGCTTGGGGGTGACTCTCCTCCAGGGGGGCTGCTGGTGAGGAGGGGGTCACGGGGGGATGCAAGGCTGGGGCAACGGCATGTGTGCCCACAGAGAGGGCTTTGAGTGCCGCCTCTGACACCCATGCCATAGATTCACCTCCACTGTACTAGGAAAACCAAAAAGCCTTTTCATCTCATAAATTAATAAAGTAACAGTTTCCTTACTTGTTGCACTGGTTAGCTCCTATTTATTGAAAAAAGGCCTGGGTCTGGAACACCTCTCAATAAAGCAATTATGAAAACACTGACAGAAGCAGAGAGATTGTGAAAGCTAATATTTGTTTGATACCAAAGAACTAATGGCCACATTCTTTTTACAGAAGGACTAGATGTCTCTCCAACTGTCTTGCCAGTGGGGAAAAAACAGGGTGCTGTGGATTTCAAAACAAAACAACCTCCTATGAACTGCATTTCTAAGCTATGAATTTTTTAAAAAAACATTAAAACACAATTTTCTTATAAACAATTGGAATCCAAGCTATTGCTTGAAGTCACGGCAAGCAAAACATTTGTTACATTTCTGTTCATATATTACCTTCAAAGAAGTTGCTTTAAAAGTAATAAGAAAAACCTCACTCTTAGAGGCATGCTTTAGAGTAGCAAAATGAAGCCAAATTTCCAAGATATTTGATTATTATTTTTTTACAGATATGATCGGGCCCTGATGAGTTAAAGAATTTGAATTATGCTCTTTCCTGATTTTTAGATTTTTGCTTATCTATTGCACTGCTTTTGTACTATTTATCATTTTATTTAGTTCTGCACAGTCCTCAACTTACAGCCATAATTGAGCCTGGCAATTAAAGGTGTAAGTTGTGATGGTCATAAAGTGGGTCTTTACATGACCGATCTCATTTTACACTTTTTGCAGCAGTCATAAAACAAACACCACAGTCATTAAGTAACCCCATTGGTCATTAGGGATTGGTTTTGCCCGAAACCAGAAGCAAAGGCCAGCTTTTGGCAAAAATGTTGTAAATCATGGTCACGTTACCATGGGATACTGCAAAGTGTCTGAGAGCCCAAAATATGGTCATGTGATTTGGGGGGGGGGGTAGCCATTGGAACTTCAGAGCTGGGTTGTAAATAATTTTGGGGAATCCATTTTAACTTTGAACAGTTTCAAAAAGACTGGTAATAATTTGAGGACTACCTGTATCTTTTCTTTAAGTTCCTTAAATAAATACATACTGGAAAAAAAAATAAGGACAAGTAAAAACTTAGTGCCTTTAAAAAAGCCAAGAGTAGTAATCACTATCACCCAGTAAACCTAGTTCAATTTGCTAGTTCACAAAGCTTAAAGCAAGAACAGAAATAGATAAACACTATGCACCCCAATTGGAATGAGAGCACCTCAGCGAGAAACAGAATTGCCAAAAGAGAATTAACCTGTATTTACTTTTTTTTTTTACAATGAAAATATTGTAAAGGTGTGTTTACTTCCCTCTTTCATCCTAAAATAAATAAACTGTTATATACTGTTTTTCATTACCTTTGTACTTTTATATTAGATGTTTTCCCTTGTAAAATACAAAGAGTTGCCTGATTGTGCAGTTAAAATAATCCAACAAATGAATAATTGCTTGATTGATTCCCAGGATCTTTTTAACACAAAATTTCTAGTACAGATACACTATAGAAAAAAAAAATCCTTTTCTGGTTCTGTCTGACGGGACATTCTTGGTAAAAATGGAGGGGAAAATCTGTACTTCCTGCTAGCCTTGGCACAAGAATAGGCAACCTATCATTTCAAGAGAATAGGAACAAATGATATTGTCCTTCGGATTGCCTCGAACTTACTGGGAAAGCTACCTCCATCCACATTTTCTTGCTTCATGGTGAGAATACTGCTTTTCTGTCTCCACTGGAACATCTGGTAGGCATCTCTTCCCCAGTCACTGTTCTGTACCTTCAATGGCCATTTCATATTTAGCCCCTTTCGTGAAAGACCAGATCTTTGCACTCCCCACCCTACCCCAAGGAGTGAATGGTAAAATGGTGACAATTTTTCTCTTTTAGTTTTTAATGGGCCCAGCAAAAGAACAAACTCTTTTTTTCCCTTTTAACTAGGTAAAATTGACAAGTTGTACTCTACAGTACCAAGTTTTCCTTTTTAGTCCAAGTGTAAGTCTGAAGGTTAAAAAAAGGAGGGGAGAGGAATCCACCCATCACTTTAACTGCCATCCAACAGAAGAAATAGAATATCTCAAAACGTATTTCTGAAACCAGCTTCTTTTCCAGATAGTTTATGCATGTGAGATAAGCAAGGTGAAGGTTGCCGTGTGGAAAAGCTCTTAAGATAATTAATGTAAACACTGAAAAGAGAAATACTTCAGAGTGTATTTACTCAAAGTAAAGCTTTATGGAAATATAAACATGCGTGGTCTACTGTAGAACAAGATGAAAGCTAATTCTGTTTTATAATAGGAATAAAGTGAAGATAAATGCAATAGTAAAAAGTGCACATAGATCTGGGGGCAAAACTGAAATGGTAAGATTTGGTAATCTGCTGAATATGGATAAAACTGTTCAGAACAAAGTGCAACATGGAAATGCAATATATTTTTTCATCTAGTTCTTTTACCGTGCTTGTAATCATGTCGCATTCTGCTCTGCTGCAATCAGCTCTCACTTGCAGAACAGCAAAACTATTAGCAATATTAAACACAGCATTACGTTTGGAAACTCACTATACCTGTTCAGGTAAGAGCAGGGATGTGAAAAATGCAGGCCACAGGATGCACAAAATCCCAATATCCCATCTGTGCTCCTCCCCATCCCCAGGATCCTGACATTGTGCCACTGACAATCAAAATAGCACAATCTAGCAGCAGAAAATTGTCTTTTTAAAAAAATTCAAGGTGCAAAAAGAAGAATCCCAGCAATCTGGGAAGTTTACTTGAGCCCATTTTTGTGATTTTTGAGAGACTTAAGAATGGGAAGCCATTGAAAGGTAAAAACTACAAATCAATCAGTTTAACATCAATACCTGAGAAGATCCTAGAAAAGTTAACCAAGAAACAGATCTGTGAACAACTAGAAGCAAACAAAGTTGTAACTAGTAGCCAGCACGGGTTTGTTTAAAACAGATCATGCCAAACCAATCTTATTTCATTCTTTGATAAAGTGACTAAACTAGTAGACCAGCGAAATGCTGTGGATGTAGTATACGTATTTAGATTTTAGTAAGGCATTTGATAAAGTAGACCACAACCTACTCCTTGGTAAGCTAGAAAAAGGTGGAATAGACAACATCACCACCAGATGGATCTGTAGCTGGCTGGCAAACCGTACTCAACGAGTAGTCCTCAATGGCACCACATCCACATGGAGAGAAGTAAGCAATGGGGTACCACAAGGTTCCGTCTTAGGCTCAGTACTCTTTGATATCTTCATCAATAACTTAGATGAGGGAATTGAAGGGGAACTCATCACATTTGCAGGTGACACCAAACTGGCAGGAGTAGCCAACACCCCAGGATCTAAAAAGATCTTGACAAACTTGAACAATGGGCCCTGTCCAACAAAATGAGTTTCAATGTGGAGAAAAGCAAAGTCTTACATTTAGGCAGGAAAAATCAAAGGTACAAGTACAGATTAGGCAATACCTGGCTTAAAAACAGTAACTGGAGGGACCTTGGAGTTCTAGTGGACGATCGCTTGACTATGAGCCAGCAGTGTGCAGCAGCAGCCAAAAAAGCTAATACAATCCTGGGTTGTATAAACAGAGGCACAGAATCAAGATCACGTGAAGTATTAGTACCACTTTATAAAACCCTAGTAAGACCACACCTGGAATACTGCAGACAATTTTGGTCATCATATTACAAAAAAGATATTGAGAGTTTGGAAAAAAATCAGAAAAGAGCAACTAAGATGATCAAAGGCCTGGAGACTAAAACATACGAATAACGGCTGCAGGACTTGGGTTTGGCTAGTCTAAAGAAAAGAAGAAATAGGGGAGACATGATAGCAGTGTTCCAGTATTTGAGGGGCTGCCACAAAGAAGAGGGGGTCAAGTTATTTCCAAAGCACCAGAGGGCACAACAAGAAACAATGGTAGGAAAGTGATCAAAGAGAGAAGCAACCTGGAAGTAAGGAGAAACTTCCTGACAGTGAGGACAATTAACCAGTGGAACAGCTTGCCTCCAGAAATCGTTAACGCTCCATCACTGGAGATTTTTAAGAAGAGGCTATAGACAGTCACTTGTCTGAGATGGTATAGGTTCTCCTGCTTGAGCAGGGGGCTGAACTAGAAGACCTCCAAGGTCCCTTCCAGCTCTATTCTATTCCGTTCTGTTGTGTTCTGTTCTATTCCACCCCCTTTCTCACTTTTAACTCTGCCCCCAAACACAGAACATGTGGACTAAAAACAGGATTCCAGACCAGTTTCCAGAGTTAGAGTTTAGGATGGGAATGCATGTGTTTTGATTTCCAAAAGCCCCCTGCTTGCAACAGGAATCCAAGAGGAAAAATAGGGAAGATTTTGGTCTAATCCCTTCTGGAGGTGTCATTATTGTCACTGGATGGCCTCCTGTGGCCTTCCAGAAGATTGGGAAGCTGAGTCATAGCCTCCATTTCTCAAGCATTACTCATCAGTGTTTGAAGGAGATGCTGTGATTTTGAACCAGAAAATGATGGCATAAACCTTTTATGAATTTGCATAGACTAGAAACGAAATTCACTATTTATTCAGTGCAAACTGTGCTGTTTCTTCTTTTTCCTCATTGTGAATGTTCCGTTGCATTATTCTATCCATAAAATCAAAAGATAATAACTGAAACAAGGTAATATATGAAGTCTTTTATCTGCTCTCAAAGTACATCATGCTGGCTAGATATTGGATGAAATTTGAACAAATACAGCAATTGATAAATGCTGAGACCCAGGAAGGGAAACATTTTATTTTATTTCAGTTTATTTCATTTCATTTTATTTTATTCAAAAACAAATAGACTCTAGGAAATTTACATTTACTTGTACATTTAGCCATTTAAACTTCGATTAAACATTTAAGTCATTTTTAGCCATGTGCCAGAGTAAAAATCAGAATTTGAGGGGGTATTTTTCTCCAGGCTTTTTACTGATTACTGAGTTGTTTATTAGGCCATGGCTTCTCATTGTATCATTTTTCAATACTTTGGAAAAATGTTTGGTTCTTAAGGCCTCCACAGAAACTCAGCTTTATATCTGCTTTCCTCAGAAATAGGGAGAAAAATAGTTGTGCTGAAGCCATGCCGTTGGTAGCTAGAGGAAATGCCATTTCTAAACCTATAATAGCATTACAGGCTCAGCAAAGTCTTTACAGCTTATGTTATAAGGTTATTAAGGTTATTAATTTCCAATCTGCTGGCTTTTTGAAGCATGAGTGGAATTGGAATGAGTTTAATTCTACCATTTAGCCTGAAAGTTTTTTTTCTCCATATAATAAATATATGATTAACTACTGTATAGCAATGTATGAATTTGAAGTCCTCCAAATTAGAATACTCATTTGCTTGTACAAGTTGTTTCTCATTTCTGGATAAAACAGCAGTAACAAACAATAGCAATAAAGGAAGAAGGACAGAATATAATACAAGTTTACTTGTAATGAGCATGTATGAAATACTTGAACAATTTTTCACACAATCTTCTGCAAAGGGTTACATAATTATGAACCACGCTATTAGGCTAATGAGAACCCATCAGATTATGAACTTCTCTGAATTGACTCAGCTCATGGTAGTTTACCAATATATATTTTTATGTTAATAAATTTTTCAGAAGAAAATCTCTATTTAAGTTAAATTAATATTTGGAGAAGTTTTTCTTTTAATCAGAATTCATGCAGGAATGGGATGGGTTGGAATGGGATGGGAAGGGTTAAGGAATAAAACTTTCTGATAGAGATAGGCATAGTCTACCTATCCCATTTATCTTGAAAAAGTACATGGAAAATAATGTCTACCATCTATGTATGTATCTCAAGCTGAATAGCCAGAGAAGCATTACAAGTAGTCCTCAACTTATAACTGCCACAGTCGAGCCCAAAATTTCTGTTACTAAGCAAAACAGCCATTAAGTGAGTTTTACCCCATTTTACGACCTTTCTTGTCACAGTTGTTAAGGGAATCACTGCAGTTGTTAAGTGAATCTGGTTTCCCCATTGACTTTGCATGTCAGAAGATCATAAAGGTGATCACATGACCTTGGGACATTGTAACAGTCATAAATATGAGTCAGTTGCCAAGCATCTAAATTTTGATTACATGATCACAGAGATTGAAAAACAATTATAAATCCCTTTTTTCAGTGCTATTGTAACTTTGAACCATCACTACTATACTTACTTTGGTTTAAAAGAAAACAATTTCTACACTTAATATTTCTAGAGGATATTTTATATGCCTGCATATCAGGCCATTTGAAAAGTAGATCATTTACAAGGAGAAAGTTCCCAGAAGAAACATTTGGATGTCACTATAGTAATGAATTAGCAGCCAGAGGTACACCTGCCCTCAAATGCAAACATAAATATCTGAACAAATATACAGCATGTCAAGTGAGAAAATAGATTATATGTTATATACTAAATCCAAAGGCAAACAGAAGGATATGAAAGCAGCAGAAATAGTCTACTATCCTTCACATCCCTATTATTACCTGTGTTTCCCCAGGTCTTATATATATATATATATATATATATATATATTTAACCAAAAGACCCATTAGAGCCTATTTTCGGGGGATATCTGACTTTGCAGCCACCCGCCCACTCCCTCCCATTGTCTGCTTGCCCGCGGCCACAACGGCTTACAGGGCTTCCCAGGGCAGACACTCGGGAAGCGAGGGCAGTGCCGGAGGAAACATGCCTTCAGGCTAGGAGAGCGGGGCGGACAGGTGGGAGAAGCTGAAGGAGTGGACAGCACAAGTCTCCCCTCTGGCTGCCACACTCTTTCCTTTTGCAAGCAGATGAAGCTTCCACTCTCCATCATTTCTCCATCCGGGTGAAAAATGTTTGGGCACCTATGGGGCGCTTGGAAACAGAGAGATTCCCGGTCATGGTGCAAGTCACAGAGAAGTTACAGAGAAGGAGGTACCTGGATCTTCATACTCTGTTAAATCATGGTTCAAACAAATTACAGCAGTATGATTCCCAAGAGTTGCCCAGATAATTAACTAGACAGTACCTTGAAATCTGTGTCATAAGCATTGTACCTGCAGTAGAAAGGCAGAGGCCAAGCTACAAGTGTAGTTTGTGACATACCAGAGCTTGGACACCAGAGAAGTACACAAGCCAAGGTTCTAAATACAGAGCAAGAAGCAAGAAAAATAGAAATACATGTGTGGAGTTGGAAAATTGTTCCCCACAGGGGTGCAAGGACAAGGCTGTTTTTATATAGTTCAGGTATTGGTGTGGTTCAGTTAGGAAGATTGCCACTCTTCCTTCTGAAGGAGGTGAGCTGATCACATTTGCTCTGCTCTTTTTGGCTGCTGGTTGGGCACCCCAATCCTCATACTCTGAATCAAGTCACACCTAGCCAAGCTGATTGTTTCCTAGAGTCCCTAAAGGTGTCTGCCTATTGGCTTTTCAGGTTGGGAGTCTATCTGGCCTGCCTGTTGAGCCTCTGACCAAGAGGATTCAGAGGAGGCCAACTAATCAGTCAGAAAATATGCTTCCTAGAGATTATATATTATATATCTGGAAGCTTCCATTTTGAGACAGGCTGATCTATATTACTGCATGTAGGTTAGGCTTGTCTTAACCTAGTAAGCACAACCCCATCAAGAGGACCCACAGGTGCATGCGTGTGCCAGAAGAATATGGCATCAAAGAACAACCGATGGCATGTGTGTGTCAGAAGAACATGGTCTCTTTCTTTCAGTTGATGCCTTCTCCAAATTTTCTCTTTTGGAATCAACATGTCATAAACAAGATTATAAGTTGGATAGCATTTGATATATAAATGATTCAAGTTTAATGTTCTGTTTGTAGTCATTGTATCTAACAGCAACATGGAATGATTTTTGACTTTTAGAAAACAATGTTCAGCTGAGAAGAATGAATACTACACATTCACTTTCACTTTTATCCTAAATGATTTTTGGATGTCTATTTTTAAATTTGATGATTATCTGAATTTTCATTTTGTTAATGGAATTCTTTGTTTGGTTGACAAAGAAAAATCAATTGACAAGCAGATTGTCTCTCTTCTGTTTTCAAAAGGCATGTGGGGAAAGTTTTGATTCAGGTGGGATATCTTTTCAAAAGATACATACTTAATGCTAACTTTTTTTAGGATGAGCAAGTTTCATTTTTGAAAATCAAATTATCTTGTTGCCCGCTTATTTTCTGTCATTATCTGCAAACTGCAAAATGCTGCAATATAAATTACCACTCATAGATACAAGAAACAACTCAACTGAAATTTTGATATGTATTATTTCTTCATTGGCTTCAATGTACAAAGTGTTTATTTTTCAAAACAAAATCAAACAGAAGTATTCCAGAATATTTCTTTCCAGCTTCAGAGTCAACAATTTGATGAACTTATTATATTTCTATCTTCTATCTCAGTGATGGCGAACCTTTTAGAGCAGGGCTTTTCAACCTTTTCACCCATTGTATCACTTTTAGGATATGGCAATATCCGAGTACCACCAGTCACCTAGCAAGGTGTCAAAAACTTGATGACCAAAAAAAAAGGGAAAAAGTGATAAAGTACAGGTAGTCCTCGACTTACAACAGTTCGCTTAGTGACTGTTTGAAGTTACAATGGCACTGAAAAAAGTGCCCCCCAAGCCACAGCCGAGCAAGACACCTGCCTGCCCACCCGACGGCGCTCTTCCTCCAGTCCTAGGTTTTCATTGTTGTGAGCATTTCTGTTGGGGACTGGCAGCGGGGATGGGGTGGGGGGGTGTTTGGTTTTTATTCCCCCCGTCTGCTGGGTGGTTGCAGCAGGCTTTGGTCACTTCACATGACCCTGGGACACTGTGACCATCATAAATATGAATCAGTTGCCAAACATCTGAATGTAAATCACAAGACCCTGGAGATGCTGCAACATTCCAGCTGATTGGTGCTTCTTCTGGGCTCAGCAGAAGCGCCAGGATCAGCGCCGAGCTCCAGCTGGAGCCTGGCGCTGATCCTGGTGCTTCCACTGAGCCCTGACAGTCCCAAAGAAGTGCCAATCAGCTGGAAAGCGGCATTGATCCTGGCGCTTCCACTGAGCCCTGACAGCCCTGCAGCTCCAGCCATCTCTCGCTCAGCCTTGTGTGGTGCTGCCACTGGTTCAGCTCATTCCCCTCCCCCGCTACCACTTTTCTAGGATGGTCGCGTACCACCTGCCAGGTGCCAATGTACCACAGGTGGTACCCGTACCACTGGTTGAAAAGCCTTGTTTTAGAGACCGAGTGCCCAAACTGCAACCCAAAACACACTTATGCATCGTTGGGTGCCGGGGGTGTGTGGCCCATTGGCTGGGTGTGGCCCATTGGGTGGGCGTGGCTACGGTGGTAACAGCAGACTGGGTGGGACTAAAAAGTTAAATCAATCAATTCCAACTTTGCAAGATTTTTTTTTTTCCCGCGAGAAGTTGAAATTGACTGATTGATTGAACCTTTTTTTTGTACACGGCGGCAGAGGCCTAAAGCGAAAAGGTTTTATAAAACCCAGTTGAAGGCCTAGGACTGGGGCGACGGCACGCGTGCCCACAGAGAGGGCTCTGAGTGCTGCCTCTGGCACCCGTGCCATAGGTTCTCCACCACTGTTCTATCTTCTTCCCTTGAATAAGAACAAACACACGGATATCACTAATTCCTCTGATAATAACGGCTGTTATTCTTAAAAGTATCACAAGTCTGGGGAAAAACTTTTCAGATGAAGAAGAGAGAAGTGTATTTGTCTCTGGACATCTTGCTGATGAAACCAAATCTTTCTGAATTCTTTAAGAATTTTGCAAACAAATTCTTAGAACAGGACTCTTTGTTATGCATGAAAGTAAGTTCTCATTAATACTACTACTTAAAAAAATAATTACTGAATTATTATAAATAAACCAGCATGCTCAGAGTCAAAGTAATTTAATAATTAGGGTGATAGATGAGCAAAAAGAAAATCAAAGGAAATTATTCCACATAAAGTCTAGTATTTGGGGGCATGTCATCTTTCAGTCCGCTGATTTGGGGGCTTAGGAATGTGTTAGCTTTTTTCAGGGCTGTTTTTAAAATTAAATATATGCCATCTTAACTTTCATTGGAAATGCTAGATATAAATGGAATGATGATAAATACTATATATTTATTTCAGTAGAAGTCAGATCAGTTCCCTACAAGGTCAAAGCTGTGGATACATCCCTCAAACTCCTTCCAATAGTTACTGCTAAATTATTAACTGAAGGGGCAAATTTCCTCAATGCATGGTCATTAAATTGCCTTTAATGAATTTAATTAGAAAAACTAAGAATGAACATTCATAAATCAGTTCAGCATTTCAAAATCCATTGGAAAAGTCCATTCATTTTACTTTCAGAATAAAAATTAAGTTTTGCAGGACATGAAGATTCATACAAGGAAACTCCTGATGGGAGGGAGAATGAAACTACTGTAAAACAGAGTTTGAATATTGGTGGGAAATGCCTAATGGTTGTATATGTGATTTATCATCAGCAATTCAATCACAAATATTTTTAAATAAAGTACTTGAAAAATCTGAAGAACAAGAAAAGTGTTATCAATCTTCTTGAGCATGGTGCCTTCAGATACTACACTTGTCAGTACTGGGTAACCTACTAAGCATATACAACACAAGGGCTGTGAAAAGATTCAAAATCTGATTTGAAGGACATTTGATCAAATTTCAACACTGCAGTGATTTTCTGAATAGGATCATTCAGATTAAATGGTCTAACTGAACTTCTTGCCAATGAATTTAACCATCTTTTACATATCTACAGTATGTTTTATATTTCACTAATTCCAGTCAAAATTCCAACAATTGCTGTTTAAAATCAAATCTGATTCAATCTGCATGCCCATAGTTAATATATGCTCAAGTCTTGATTATTTCAAGATTCCACATTCCTTTGAAGATACCACTGGAATTTATTTTTATCAAGAGCCATGCTTCTAGAAATGACCATGGAGAAGGAAACTATCCTTAAACTTTGTTAAAAAAAAAACAACCTGACGTAAACCTCTTAATCAGCTACATTGAACAACCATCCCATTTTGTTTCCTGACTTTTTAAAAGGTCATTGAAATGCATTGCATACTGACATGGCCAATTACCAGGGTCAGTTTCATTTGCTCATGAAAGTATTAAGCAGTTAAACTCAGAAGAATGAGAAGTCATTTTCCAATTCAAAATAAACCCTTTTTTTAAATTACAAAAAAATATGTTAAGGTTTTTGGACTGGGCTTAGACAGATTAAAATAAATGAGAATATGAACATATTTTAAAAATTACAAAAATGGGAACTTTACACTATGGTTTTAATATTTTGTGTTTTAATATGTTTGGAGTCACTTTGAAAGGCAGTGTTTGAAATGAGATTGTTTTTATTTTAAACACACATGTTGCTTCCCTTCTATCTTCCCTATCTTCCAAAAATCGCAATACTTTCACCTGTATACAGAAACACAAAAATATTCTGCTTAAATTTTTTTGGTAATATCACCAATGGTTGCCAGGCAACCATTTTCCCTGCTCTGTTACCATCTAACTTCCACAATAATTTCAACTTGTTTACTTAAAATCCATTTGAAGGGAGGGGGAGTGAAAGAAACAAAACTACCGGTGTCTGGCTTTCATACCATCTGGGTAAATGCATGGCCAATTAATAAGTTTGCTGCTCTCACCATACACGCAAACTTTTAAAAAGCAGGAATTTTATTCACAGGTATTATAAAACAGCTGGCATATTATTTCATCAAGAGCTTCATCAAGGATTGGCAAAACTTGAAGGTAAGGGAAATCCAAGCAAATATCTCTAACTTTAGAAATGATGAAGACGAGGACCATGATGATGATGATGAAGAGAAAGAACACAATGATATTTTTTCAGAATACGCGGCAGAATTAATTAAGTAATTCACATCTTACACCTATATTTGTATATCAAAACTAAGTCCCAATGAGTACAATGAAATTTACATTCTGGGTTCAGAACTGCAGCCTTATTTCAGCTTTTTCAAAATCTTCCTGGGAACAGCAATCAGAAAAAACAAAACAATCCTTTCAATTATTGTTCTTGAGCTTCTCCCTAGGTTTCCTTATTGAAGCATAACTTTGATATTTTATGCTCCAGCTCTTTGCCTTTCTTTCACATCAGCTAACTCTAAGGACTGAAAAAGAAGAGATTAGAACTGATGTGGAAATAGACCCAACCTTGATTTAGTCTTCATTTCTTAGTGTATTTTAACATTAGATATGTGCTGTGCCCATAACTGTGGTTGTAAAGTATACATATTATTCCATTAAAAACTTTACAGGTTACTGAAATCTGTTAATAAATTGGGATAATGATCACTATTAAGAATTTCTCAGCAGAAATAGCAGATGTCAAAAGAATAAACAAAAAGATGCCATCAATGTCAGAGACACATTACAAAACAAATATTCCTGTTGACAGAAAATAGACCCCTTAGCCCAGGGGTGTCAATCTCAATTTCATTGAGGGCTGCATTAGCATTGCAGTTGCCCTCAGGGGGCCAGGTGGGTGTGGCCAGGGTGGGTGCAGCCTACTGGGTGGGCGTGGATGGAGTGGGTGTGGCCTACTGGGTGGATGTGGCCAGCTCTACATTGTTCGTGTCAAGGGTGCCTATGAGGGCCTGGGCAGGAGTGGGACAGATCTGAGGGTCTCTGGCAGAAGGGGGTGGGACCAGGGCAAGTGCCAAGGCATGGTCAACAGGAGGAGCCTCACTGTTCCTCTTAGGCCATGCAGGGGGGGGAGCTTATGGAGTGAAGACTGAATGCGTTTCAGCATAGATGGCCACCACAAAATTGTACATTGGCTCCCGGCTGGCCTGGGCCAGGGCCAAGACAGAGGGGGCCGTTCCCTCACTGTTTCCAGGATGGCTTCGTGAGCCACATGAAACCACTTCGCGGGCCGCATCCGGCCCCTGGGCCTTGTGTTTGACATGTCTGCCTTAACCAAACTACCATTGTAATCTATCTCTACTGTCTGGCATATATGACTGAGAAATAAGATACCTTTGATCATGACTGCACAGCCTTGAATGAAGTATTTTGATCAAAGGATCTGCAAAAATTGCCTCATATATTCAATTTATGTTAATAAATGCAGTGAATAGAGAAGAATTGCTAAAATCATCTCCTGTAAACTCTTCCTGAAATTACAGAGCATTCTTTGGCCCTGTCTGGACTGCCATTCTGCCCACAACCGTTTGCAAATGTACTGATGTCCCACAAGCTGAAATCACAATTAGTAATCCAAAATCTGGTCTTACAATCTCCTCAAACGTGTACCCTTCTCTTTCCCCCACATAGCTTTTAACTGCAATGGATAATTGCAATTATTGCAGTTGTGGTCTCTCTTTATTTTCTCAGATTGCCCTACTGTGCCTATATTTTCAGATATACAGTAACACTCTCATTCCCCAGGTATGTTGAAATTCAGTGCTTCTGTCACATAAAAAGTAACAACGAGGCTGTCAAGATTGCCCCCAAAGCTTTGGGAAACCACATGAGCCTGGAAATGGTGCAGCCACCAAGGCTATACCTAGCATGGATACAGGGAAGGGATTTCCACTATTGCACAAATAACAGTACAAATTTTCATCTGCTGATGTACGTAACAAGAAACATTTAAACAATGCTTATTAGTAATAGGCAAAATTAAGACATATTATTCATGTGCACCAAGATTGGAATTCCAAAGAACCTTTACAGAAGCTTCATGTGGATAGACAGAACATGCTCATTGCCCCAACCCCACTTTCTAGTAAGCGTACATTTTCACACTGAACCTAGCTCTTGCTTCATTAAGTATATATACCAGTGGTGGCGAACCTATGGCACGGGTGCCAGAGGTGGCACTCAGAGCCCTCTCTGTGGGCACGCGCGCCGTCGCCCCAGTCTTAGGCCTTCAGCTGGGTTTTATAAAACCTTTTCGCTTTAGGCCTCCGCCGCCATGTGCAAAAAAAAAGTTTCAATCAATCAGTCAATTTCAACTTCTCGCGGGAAAAAAAAAAGATCTTGCAAAGTTGGAATTGATTGATTGAACTTTTTAGTCCCACCCAGTCTGCTGTTACCACCGCAGCCATGCCCACTTAATGGACCACACCCATCCAATTGGCCACACACCAACCAAATGGGCCACACCCACCCAGCACCCGACGATGCATAAGTGGGTTTTGGGTTGCAGTTTGGGCACTCGGTCTCTAAAAGGTTCGCCATCACTGATATATACCAATGTAAACCTGCACTGGCCAATGCCTCTTCTCTACTTTCCCTTTCACTGCCAGAAGATGTTAACAAAAAACATGAGAGAGACTCAATAGACATCCTTTTGTTTTGTGTGTGTGTGTGCGCACGCACGCACGCACACACACACACACACTGATGCCGATCTAGTTTAACTCCAATCTGAGCTCTTTAGATTTTGCTGAACCCCAGGTTTTCTCAATTATTAATGAGAGATGACCACCCTGGTTTATTAATACAATCTTGGAGTTATATTTCTGAATAGAAAAAGGTGTGTAGGCATAGGATATTGAAAGAAATAACATGCCTCCCCTTGTTCATTTTGTTCTGGAATGCTGCCTACATGTACAGTACTACAGTTTTATAAGCAGAGTTCTGAATAAGAAAGAACCAGATTTTCTCCTAAGAGTTTCCCTCTCTAGAATTCTGACACCTTCCACATATAGGCAATATTACAGGAATAGAATGTGAAACCATATATCCATACCAAAAGCAATTTAAAAATCAAGAGAAAAGTAACTCTCAGGCCTCCTACGTTTGAGACTCAAGAACTCATTTTAGTGGCCACCAAAACTCCACACTGTAGACACTATCAAGTGATCTGTTAAAAAGGAACTCAAAGGAATTAAAATGGCCTCAGCCTGACATTTTGGAAGGCTGCTGCCAATCAGATTGGGTCAGAAAAGCCAAAAAGTGAACTCGTTGCAAAATAGTTATAATTCAAGTGTAATTTTGCATCTACCAAATGCAAAGCATCTCTTTTTACCTGCACTTCTAGGAGGAACAGCAATGAGAAGGGACGCTACTAATGTCTCCAGCAAAGACAGGGAAAAAATGATTACTTTTTAAAATGTTCTGCAGCCTTTCAACAAAGCTATTTTTGCCATGCCATAAAAGTGGGATCTTATGAGTAGCTCCCAATCTTTTCCAAAATAGTGATAGGCCTTGAATTTCCCATAGGAGACTAAAAATATACTCCCAAAGATGTGAGCGGGGCCACATGCTCACTTTCTATTATTAGCAAAATTATTTTTGCTTTCTGCATTTATGATTTTGCTGGGATTAACAGAGGAAAAGACTGGGAGGGGACAAGAGCTCCCTAGCTTCTCATGCAACTCCAGATGTAAAGTGAAATTCAGAAAAACTCATTGCATAAGAGGCACATTAGTACACCGGAGTTTAACTTTACACATTCTACTAACATTTACTGTACAGAAGCCAGAGAAACAATTGATATTTGTACAGCTAATAAAATCAACATAAAACAATGCGACTGATTATAACTTAAATCTCTCTCTCAGAGCTTCAGTGTTCTGCTAAGGAGAAATTTCCTAATGGTGAGAGCAATCAACCAGTGGAATAGCTTGCTTTCAGAAGTTGTGGGTGCTCCATCACTGGAGGCTTTGAAAAAGAGACTGGATAGCCATTTGTCTGAAACGGTATAGGGTCTCCTGCTCAAGGAGGGGGTTGGACTGTCACTAGAAGACCTCCTAGGTCCCTCACAACTCTACTATTCTATTATTCTATTCTATGATTTCACATTACAGTACTGAGTAATGTTCGAATCCTACAGAAAGTGAGATTCAGATGTACAGCACCGGATGTACATTACATTCACTTCTCTTCTCCCATTCTAACAAGCGGCAGACTCCTCTCTTTGTACATATAAAGGAAAATAGGAACTCCCAAAGGAGGAAATAGTTTTCATAGGTCCTCATTCACCCTGGCTTAATTATTGGCTTGCACTCGGGACTCAGAAAAATAAGAGAGGAAAGTTCACATTGCTATTAGGCTGCTTACCAGGAGATGAATCAATAGCAGAAATTGCTTTAGCTCCAGTGAAAGTCCCAAAGAGAAAGTCATTTGAAGCTGTCCACTTAGTCTAATTAATATGATTATTCTGCCTGCTGATTATATCTTTTCTCAATATGATTTGAGCCATAGGTCCCATAAGTTCCAACCAGATGTGCTAATGTCTATCACATCAAAAAGGCTGCAGGATGCAGAAAAGTGAGCTAATGTTTAAAATATGATTTAATGTTCTTTCACACATAGATATTCTCCATGATGATCTATCCCTAATTTGGTCCTTCAGCTCTTTCAACCATGCCCTCATCATTGGTAATTGAATCTATCCATTTGCTGCTGGTTATCCTCTTCTTCTCTTTCCTTCTGCCTGTCCCAGCACTAGAGTCTTCTCCAGATAGCTAGGCCTTCACATAGTGTGTCCTAGATAGGATAATTTGAGCCTGTGTTCAGACATACATAGTTCAAATAATGCAGATTGGAGTGGGATATCTCACTAAATATTCTCAATGGCACAGTATTCTGTTAATGCCTCCTTTCCATCCTTCTTCTGATTGCTTCTGGAAGATCAGGAGAGGGACAAGATACCTTGTCAGCAAGGGAAATCAGTGAGAATTCTCTTTATGCAATTGTTTCCCTTTTGGGTCAATCACTCTTCCATGAACAAAAGAAGTGCTTCCATTTATGGCAGTCTGAACTACAGAACTTTCAGTTCCCACATATTTATTAGGTCTTGAATAATGTTTCTTCTCAGACCCAAATTGTATATTTATAAGAAAATGGTATTGAATTTTACAACACTGAACTGAACATCAAGGTCTTATTGAGTTTGTGATGAAACAAATCTGTCTGATAACAACAACTGCTTAAAATTAAACTATTTTAACAGAAGATAATTGGGGTTAAGGGAAGCAGTTATAAGTGCAGCATTCAGCAAAGCTTAACTGAACAATATCAAAAAGATTTAGCATGATATATAGTGGTAAAATTATCAGGACAACTTAATTTTAAAACTCATTAATATAAAGCAGCATATATGGTAAACATATTTTAATTTATCAGAACATACTATTAGCTTAGTTGTATAGAGCAATGCCGGTCTGTGACCGCAATAAAAATTGATTGATTAGCTTAATTATATAGAGCACTGATTCTCCAAGTGCAGTCTGAGGACTGCTGAGGATCTCCAAGATGCTTTCAGGGAATCCACAAAGTCAAATATATATTTTTTGATTTCTTAGTTTTAATTTTGGTATAGTATTGACAGATATAACCGACATAAACCAAAATTCTTTGCAGCTCTCCAAAATTTTAAAGAATGTAAAGTGCTCCTGAGTCCAAATGTCTGAGAATCGCTGATACAGAGTACACCTGCATTTTTCCAAACAGGTTTGGGAGACATCCAACATAACTGGATAATGAGATTTCTCATTCAATGCAGAATTTTATTTATAAAGGGAAATACTCCAGAACATTATGACAACTGCAAAAAGGAAGTTGTTTACATACATTCAGAAATGACCTATGACAGATCTAGTATGCTTAAGATGTGTTTATATGCTGTGCATAAAATGAGTAATCACAGAGGGAGAACTTTTGTACATTCCATGTCACATCAGGTAAATCAGAACAGGAAGGATAAATAAACACAGCTGCTTTATGAATGGAAAGTTGTATTCTTCCTCTTAAACCCTCTAAACTAGAGAGAGTTATTAAGTAGGGTGCCAAAAGGATTTGTCTTAAGTCTTCTACTTTTCGATATTCTAATTAATGGTTGGAATGAAAGGGTGGAGATATCAAATCAGCATAAAATTATGCAGAATAGATAATACCTTAGAAGACAGAAATAATATTCTATTATTTGAAACCCGTTTTCCTATGTCTTAATAGAGACAAGTGCAAAGTTTTTAACTTAGAGGAAAAAATTCCTAGGAAATTTAACTCAAGGAACAAAAAATGCAGAATTGTAGGATGAGGAATACCTGGCTTAGTAAAACTGTACTTACGAAAATGATCTTGGAAAAGGAGTTGATTACAAACTAAATATAAATCACCTACACGATGTTGATACAAAGAAGACAAAATTGCATCAACAAAAATATAATTTCCGAATCAGGACTGCTCTTTATATCTGTGTTCATATCATCCCTAATCTTCACTCCCCAATAATAGGAGGGAAGAAACAGGTTCTCCTAGGTCCTATTCAAATCCCATCTATGGATATATCCAGGCATTCAAAAAGTAATATCAAACCAATCTCTCTTTATTTGAAGCTACAAACCCCCAGCAAGTTGGATAATATACCGTAGCCACTACCACATCTATTCCCTTATAGATACCATATTGTGGACTAATACAGAAACAGATACTAGATTAAATTGATTGTTGATTTAACCTGACTAAAGAAATCCTATATCTCATTAATCAAATAAAGAACAAGATTTATTTAATACCTTTTATCTTAAGATAAACTGATCCACCACTGACACGGTTATAGAACTGCTTATGGAAGTGTTTGTGCATTCCCCTCAACTCATCACATCATCCATTTGACAAGGCAATCCAAAAACGTATAAGCAATCTAATTTCTATATATTTAAATTGGAAACAGATGCCTCTGAATGCACATACTATCATATATGTTTATATACATGTATATACAGAGACACACAGACAAGACCATTACCATCCATACAAGATGCTGGATTATTTTGCTCTAGTGTTTCAATAAATATAAAACCCTGTTCAAATGTTCATCAGCATCTAATCAGCAAAGATTTCTGAGGGAGGAGCATCCATGTCCATTAGCTCCACCCACACATGCTTTCTGTCCCCAGGCAACAGACTCCTTCAAAATTCAGCAGACTAATCCAATCAGGCCCAGTTTGTCCATTCATATGTAAAACTGTATAATTTTAGATCATTTTTACAAAACATTTTTATCTATCAAATTCGCAGCTATAAATTCCTGTTTTCCAGGAAATTGTTTGTTCCAGGTTTTAATGTCTATTTATAATTACAGTTGAAAAAAAATATGTAAGCCTCTAAGCAACTAACCAAAGGGTTCTTCAGAACCTTCATTTTAAGGCCACCAAAATCCATTTACTGTGAATTTTTAATATTACAATAATAAAACAAATAGAACAAATAAGCATTTAAAACATTTAACACGGAATTAAAAAAATGTCTCTGTATGTGTTTGCATGTGTGTGTATCTATGTCTGGAAATTAATCAGTTAAACTGAGAATCAAGCAGCACTTTTCAGCATTTAATTTGTAGTTAGCTGTTGGTATTAAGACTTAATACACGGAAAGCAGTCTATGACACTATAGATAAATTATGACATTATATATTATGATACCACTCCTGGGTAGTAAGAAAATATTTTTTTTCAGTTATTCTGCAGTGTGGAACAGGCTATCTATAAAATAAATATGATCAGCTACGTACCTTCTAACTTACATTATTGGGTTTTCCCCATAAATATAACAAGACAGCCATATCAAAGTACCACTGAGCAAAAGATGCCTTTTTGTTATTTTTCAGTCACTAAGTTGTATCCGACTCTTTGTAACCCCATGGACCATAGCACACCATTCCCCCCTGTCCTTCTCTGTCTCTTGAAGTTTGCCCAAATTCATGTTCATTATGTTGATGACATTATCTAGCCATCTCATCCTCTGTCGTTCCCCTCTCCTTTTGCATTCCATCTTTCCCAACATCGGGATCTTTTCCAAGGAGTCCTCTCTTCTCATTTGGTAGCCAAAGCCTTTGAGCTTCAGCTTCAGTTATCTGTTCTTCCAAAGGACACTCAGGATTGATTTGCTTGAGGAAAATATGCCTAAATACATTTTAAAATGTGCAATGTTTCCCACCAAATATTTTTGTAATTTCAGGCCTTGCTTCCTTACTGTAAATTTACAAACCTATTTTTCTATACCTCACCCAGCAACGCTTCGTGAATTGTTATTTCATAAACTGTTGTGTGAGCTATAAAATTTTATCTTCACGTTAATTCTTTTCAAGCGCTCTAATGTTCAAAGATAGAGATTTGAAAGATTACATCTACATTCTTTGTTCTGCGTTTGTATGAAGACTTCAATTCTGTATTCTGATATAAGATAGATAATACCCCCCTTTTATTTGCTAAAAGGGTTTAAAATGAATAATTTGGTTTTAAAAAATCTCACTCCTGACTCCAAACGCTTAAATTGCCTACATTACTCCCTAAGCAAACATAAATCCCTTGTAAATTCTTGCAAATTACTTTTTAAGCTATTATCCCAATTCTATTCAAGTTGTTATAGAACTGATATTTTTATTTCTCTATTTTCAGGTATATAACCCTTCCATCTAAAAGCACTTGCAACACATTAAATAACATATTACAAATCCAAAATAACATATTACAAACTTAAAGACATAAACTGAAACACAGCATAGCCAAGTGAAAAAACAGGGTTTCCACAGGTAAAAAAAAACTTGGAGATCTTTGCCTGAAAAATGCCCAGTCAAGATGTCAAAGGGTATGTTTATTTTGTATACCCTTATAGCTTCCCCTTTTCTTACTTTACCCTGCTACCTCTTGGTACTGCCATTCCACTTCAGTAGCCAACATAGACAGCTGCTAACCTAGACCACTAGCAACATTGATCAACACCTGCTGCTCCTGAGCACCCAGACTTCATTGTTTAGCAGCACGAAATAAGAGTTACACACAATCTGATATTTTGTTGTGCACTTCCCAAAATAAGAAATATAGGAATAATCAGATTTTTTTGTAAAAAAATAGAATTGAACCAAAGTGTTGATTTCATATCTCTGAAGACCAGGCTCATACATTATGTTAGGCTTGATTGGTTGGATTCAGAGAATTTCTAAGCCATAATTCATGTCTTGTAAATCACAACATATTGGTTTTGGCTGTCTGAACTCAACAAGTTACACAAGGACATAACGGCGTAATGGTATGATTTCCCAAATTACAGGAGATATATTTAAATCTAGATGGTAAACATGCACATTAATTAAAATAAGCTTAGTAATATTATTGCAAAAGATAGCTATTGAGAAAAAGAAAAAGGCTGCACCCATAAAATATCTGTATTGTGTTACTTGTTATAGATCATCATTGTGTTACTTGTTATAGATCATCCGTGGTTTCGGGGTGGAGTTTCATCAGTACGCAGATGACACCCAGCTGTACATCTCCACCCCGGACCACCCCAACGATGCTGCGGAAGTGATGTCCCGGTGTCTGGAGGCCGTGCGAGTCTGGATGGGGAGGAACAGGCTTCGTCTCAACCCGTCCAAGACCGAGTGGCTGTGGTTTCCAGCGTCACGTCATAGCCAGTTGGTTCCATCTCTGGCTATCGGGGGTGAGTCATTAGCCCCCGCGGAGAGGGCCCGCAACCTGGGCGTCCTCCTGGATGCTCGGCTGTCTTTAGACGATCATATGACGGCCGTGGCCAGGGGGGCTTTTCATCAGGCTCACCTGATACGCCAGTTGCGCCCCTTTCTGGATCGGGACGCCCTACGCAGTCACTCAAGCCCTCGTTGTTTCCCGCCTGGACTATTGCAATGCTCTCTACATGGGGCTTCCCTTGAGGTGCACCCGGAGGCTCCAGCTAGTTCAGAATGCGGCTGCGTGGGGGATTTTGGGGGCCTCTAGATGCTCCCATGTAACACCTCTCCTGCGCGAGCTGCACTGGCTGCCGGTGGCCTTCCGGTGCGCTTCAAGGTGTTAGTAACAACTTTTAAAGCGCTCCATGGCAATGGACCTAGGTATTTGCAAGACCGCCTCCTACCAAACACCTCCCTTCGACCAGTCCGCTCCCACAGAGAGGGCCTCCTTAGAGTGCCGTCGGCCAGACAATGCCGGCTGGCGACCCCCAGGGGGAGAGCCTTCTCTGTGGCAGCTCCTGCCNAATAAATAAATAAATAAATAAAGATGGGCACGCTTTGAGGGCACACTCTCCCTTCTGCTATTTTGGAAAACACGTGCTAAAACATTTCAGCATTGTACAGAAAAAGCTTATGTAGATCAAGTCTATTGAGCACAATAATTTATTTTAGTGAAGATTTTTTATTGAAATTATTTAAAAATACAGTTCTAAAAAAACAGCAGCCATGAAATAAATATAATAGGCACCATAAATAATGGCTACTTTTTAAAGGGGGTTCCCTAAATCCATGGAGGATAAAATGCTCAATAGTTACCAGTCAGGATGGTTATATTTTGGAAGCCTATGAGTACCAGGTGCTGGAAACTTGACCAGGAACCACATATGCATTCATACAATATTTGTGGTTTCTCATCGTCTTCCTCCTCCCTCCTCAGAATCAGAATCTCTGACTAGATAAACAACTTTGCTCTGAAGCAGCAGGGTCCTTCTTTTCCTCTGTATTCTTTCCGGATTATTCATTACAGAAATAACCATGCAAACACACACACACACACACATATTTCTGGTCATCTTAGGCAGAAATGAAAAATGGCAAGTGTCATTCTTAGAGTAAGATTTCCATGGAAACCCAGGATAGCAGCTCAACACAGCGTGATACTGAAATGGGTTACTTTATGTGGCATAATGCTTTCCTTGGGAAAAAATAAATCAATACTTTGCATCTGTCTTTGTAAATGTGTAATTCATGCCCATGAAGGAAAATAACAAAAAGAAGATACTGAATTGTATAAATCCATCATGCTTGCAAAGGAATTATAATACAGGTGATTCTTACTGTGCTGATGGATCTTGCCCCACTGATAATAGTGTTCTACAGTATTATTATTATTATGAATAGAATTTTCAGCTTCTCTAATTATGGGATCAATGCCTTTACTTTCTATCTTCCTTAGGTTCAGCAATGCAGATTCCCTTCTTGACCAAACTGTTCCAAGCCTATCACAGACTCTTTTGGGAGAGCTAATTTGCCTTCCTAAGTTTTGCCTGATTTACAAAGCCTTTTTCCTGCTGCTGCTGATAAATGTTTGTCTATTGACATTATTGGCAAAAATATTGTTCCAACATGTCTGGATAAAAATGTCAAGTAAGGCTTGGAGCAGATATCCTGGAGCTTACCTTAAACAACTACCAATTGCTGATGACAGGAATCTAGTGAATTCTGTATCTGAAAATTTTAAGTACAGTAATTTAACTTCCCAGGGAACTACATGATGGGGCTATGTGAAATATTTGAACAACATATTTTCTAATATAAAGGAGGACAGATCAGAAAAGTAGCTGCACCTTTTGCAAGGCTGCACATTCACAATCATTGCATATTCATGCTTGGAAATATTATCAAGGCTGTCTGTCTGTCTGTCTCCATGTTAGATGGAGAATCTTAGGAAAGTCAGTGCAATGTTAAAAGAAAATAAATTTACATACAAATTATGCTCATACAAACAGTAACTCATACAAACCTTGGCTGCCCATAGCATAGTATGAATTCAGGCACACGTTTTAAACCCTCTAAAATACAGGGTGAAATTTAACTATGGATTGATTTCAGAAGATAGAACTGGGGGCAGATTTATTGCTTTAAAAAAAAAACTTTGAGGGTAATAGATAGTTGATCTGTAATAAACAAAAACTAGAAATTCTATTAATATGTCTAAATCAAATAGAACAGTATTAAGAATTTTGACCCATTTCTAGTATCACATTCCAAACTATCCCCCATCAACATTTACAGTAATTCAATGGTTGTTGAACTTAAGCAGTATGCAAAGAATTTTTAAAAAATATTGTTTGTACATGACATGCCAATTATGTAAGATTTTTTTTCTTGACAGATATTTTAATGCACCAAGCAAATATATAAATCTCTTTATGACTTAAGGGCAATGCTTGGGAGTACGTTCCTGTTATGATTTATAAGCAAATACAAAGCAACTACTCCTACTCAAATACACACACGAATACAACATGATTTAAGGCATTGATAATTTATAATATAGTTTGACCTTTTACATTCCCATTCATTTCAACAGTGATTGAAGAGATTCATTTTATGATACATATAATTTAGAGGATGTAAGCAGACATGAGGCTGCACTGTTTCCAATCTCTTGAGTTTTCAACGCAAACTGAGTCACATCTGTTGCTAGTTGATAAGTAAAATCATAAAAAATAAGTCACAACAGCTCATTAAAAGCTGCACTAATTTACTGCATTATTTAAATTCTGCTGTCATTTGAGGAAAAATTCAGACATAAATTAAACCAAGAAAGATAATTGAAATATAATGCAATTTATAGTATACATTCTAGAATTCCCAATCAGCATGGTCTTTCCTATACCAGCAAGGAATTCAGTGCTGTGTGCAGTTCCAACCTGCCTCAAAGGCTTTAGGCTGGGAAATGCTGATCTAGATCTCCAAAGTTCTATTACTAATCACATGATGAGACACAGGTACTCCTCGATTTGCAACCATATCTTTAGTGACCATTTCAAGGTTACAATGGCAGCACTGAACAGAGTAACATTACTTTTTTCACACTTACAATTGTTGCAGCATCTCCATGGTCACATAATCAAAATTCGGGCGCTTGGTAACTGGCATGTATTTATGACAGTTGCACTGTCCCAGGGTCATATGATCACCATTTGTAACCTTCCCAGCCGCCTTCCAACAAGCAAAGTCAGTGGGGGAAACCAAGTGACTGCATGATTCACTTAATAACTGCAGTGTTTCGCTAACAACTCTGACAAAAAGGTCGTAAAATGGGGCAAAACTCACTTAACAACTGCCTTGCTTAGCAACAGGAATTTTGGATTCTATTGTGGCTGTAAGTGGAGGACTGTCTATACTCTCTATACTGCATTAGTACATCAACAATACAACTATTTATTTTTGTTTGGATATTCAAATCAAATTTGTCTTGGCTCGTACTGACAATGTTCCTAATTTCTTTCAGAAATTTACAAATCTTAATTAGCCTCTTCTAGTTAAGTAACATTAAAAATCCAAAATCAAGGTAAGGGATTCCATATGCATAGCAGCATTTTCCACCAACAGACTATTAATTTGTATAGGTACCAATGACACTATAATATATAACTTTTAGCATTTCAACAATGGCTTTGAGGAGGAAGGAAGGAGAAAGTTCTTGAATGCAGATAGTATTCTCACCAATACTTTCCAATGATGGCAAATATCCAGCAAAAGAAAGAAAAAATTCTTAAGGAAACTTCTAGTAGCAATGCTGGGGCAGACAACATGGGTCTGGGTTGTTCAACAGTACTATTTCAAAGTTAAGGGGGTGCTTTGCTGAGATGGATCTAAGGCAGTGGTGGCGAACCTATGTCACAGGTGCCAGAGGCGGTACTTAGAGCCCTCTCTGTGGGCACATGCGCCGTTGCCCCCAGCAGAGTTCACCAGAATTGCGAGCACGTGGCGTTTGGAAGCGACAGGGTAGGAAGTGAGTGAGCGAGCAAGCAGCGTTGGGCCTCCGGGGATGCCCCAGAGATGGTGAGGGACTGGCCCCGGCCATGCTCACCCAGTCTGCTGTGACCACTGCAGCCATGCCCACCCAGTGGGCCACGTCCCCCCACCCCACCTGAGGGCACCACAATGTTGATGCAGCCCTGGCACTTTGCGATAAATAAGTGGGTTTTGGGTTGCAGTTTGGGCACTCAGTCTCTAGAAGGTTCGCCATCACTGATCTAAAGTACCTCTTTAGGTGATGGCTGGCTAATTTGATGGGGAATGGTTTAAAGTTAAACTAAAATACAAGGTGACAAGAGTCTTAAGATCATGAGTGTAACAAACTCTCAGATTATGGATTTAATACTACAGCAAAGCAAAGTGTTTTGGAAGTTACTGATTTAACAAAGAAACAAAGGAAATACAGGCATTGAAGAAAAAAAGAGGCTGAATACAGGGAATGCAGTCTATTATCACACATTTCTATGTATTAGTATACAAACAAATTGAACTAGATGTCATAAAACATCATGTCAAGTATTCCACCATACAGAAATATGAGTGGGATGAAGCACTGGGCATGATGCGTATACCTTGCTTCAAGGGCAACACAAATGAAGAGTGATATAGCATTGTATAATATAAAGGAGGAGGTGGTAAAGAGTACAGACAAGTCCATAGAGTGGATGATCAAAAGCATCTTGGTTAAAATAAAAGAGAACGGGTTTGTACAAACAGAACTATAGAAGCTTCTTGGATGAAAAGCAAAATGTTTTCAAGAAAAAAACCTAAGAAAGTGCCGTTGCCTTTTGAAAAGCACCTTTAGGGACAACCATGACCTAGATGATTGAGAATCTCCATAGACATTTGTACAAGCAGATTACTGAAGCCTATGAAATTATGAAGTAGTTGTGATACAAGATTTCCACTACCCAGATATCTGTTGGAAAACTTATTTCTACCAAACAGAAGATGTCAGATAAATTCTTGACTTCGGTGGCTGATAATTTTTTCTTTCAAAAGATTGAGGGAGACACTAATGAATCTGCTACCTTAGAGTATGTGGAAGAATTGACTAAAATATTTCAGTAGTGGAAACTAAAGTAACATATTTTAAAGTTCTTAATTTTAACAAAATTAACCTTGTAATATAATTCAGCCTCTATTACCACGATTTACTGTCTAGAACAGTGGCCAATCTTTGGGATGCCAGGGACCCAGTGGACAGTGAGGTTTTGTGTACTGCCTGGATCCCTTGAATGCGCAGATGGGGCTTTGCTTGCTTGCGCGACCTGGTTCCTGACAGGCCATGAGCTAATGCTGTTCCCCAGCGGACCTGTTTAGAACTCAAATAATTCCCATTTCCACATTGAATGTTTGGCACCATGTTTATTTTTTTCACCTCAAGTCAGTTTCAAACATTTGCTTAGAAATAAATACAGGTGGAATTAGTATACACACCCTTCTCAGTATTTTTTCTTCTTCTTCTTATACTCTTACTTCTATTGCACTGCATACATCCAAAAGCAGGATTTGGTTGTTTTCCGAAAAAAAAATACAATGGAATGGATTAAATTTAATTAACTGAGAACAAGACAATGGAGCTTGACAGGAGGTTATTTGCCACCAATTTACTCTTTAGGGGGTTATGTTTGAGAGACAAAAAGTTAAACTCAGGATAATTTCTCTTTGGAGTACATATGGTTTTAAAATTTTTAACCATTTGTTTTTAAATTCATTTGTGAACTGGTAATACCGGTAGCGTTAAATTTTCAAAACTTGCCCAGAGCAGCTGGTATTTGTATTCACAGATGCATTTCCACCTAAAATACTTTATGGGTAGTACCTTTTTTTAATGACAAATCTGAACAAAAAAATCCAAACAGCAATATATGCTTTGAATTAGTACTAAACAAGCAATAAAGCCAAACTACAGTTATCAAATGAGGAATTAAAATAGGAGATTTTATAAGGAATTAACCGTTTTTACACACCAAGAACAGCACTTTGGATGTATTGTGTCGGGGAGCCTCATTCAAAAAGTGGCCAATATCAAGGATTTAACAGGCCCAAAGTATGATTACAGTTACTATGAAAATCACTCATTATTTATTTCTATCACACCTATCTTCTGTTTTCTAAAATAATGTACATGTTATATAACTATTAGATAAATAATTTCAGTTCTACCTTTTCAGTATAACCAGTGAGAAGTGACCACAGCAAATCATTTGCATAAATGAACCAACATTATGGGAAGTGAACATTTACGATGAGACTTTTGTTCACTGATAAGTATTTTTTTAATACTTTAGTATTTGATTTGTGGTTATCAAATCAATGAATTCAATGGGAATTATAACATATTGCATACTGAGGTAATAAAAACACATCTATCTATTATCAGACTTTGCAAGATTTTAATATAATTCTTGATTAATAAAAAGTTTGACCAGTGCAATAAATTGGATAGTCCTTATAAGTAATTGTTTCCCCTTTTTACCAAATTATGGATAGTTTCAAAGAATGTTCACATCAGGCTATGGAAAGCATTCGAAAGATCATTGTACCCACACTTACATAAACAAATTCTATTTTCTGCACAATATTTATAAATCTAGGTGAGATAGTTCCATTGCCAAGTCCTTCTCTGAATAAGTATTGTCATTCTTCTTCTGCACTTGTAGTCTGTAATTCCAAATACAGTATAACTGGAGTTTGAGAGGAAGTACGTTTATTGTGCAGCATGAAACAACTGAAACAAGAATTTGGATTCAAATCTACTCATTCTTAGACTATTATCTGTCTTGAAACAATATCAAATTGCAGATAAGGTCAGCAGATATGATGAAACAGTCTTTCACCAAAAGGAAAAAAACCCTAGTGAGCATAGCTATTACTGTATACTGTAGAGGTCTGCTACAAACCTTTTCTTTATAATGTTTTCAGTAGAATGCAACTCAACATATTGAACTCTCTGAAGTCCAAGGTGAGAAAATCATTCCAGATATCGATTTTAACCTTCTAGTTTGCTCCTGGTGATGTTTTTCTGTTGCTTATGGTCCAGGAAAACAGAATGCAAATGACAGGATGCCTGCACAGTATGAAAGTTTTTTTTTAATCATGTTTTCCTTCTGAAAAGCAATGAGGTTTGCTCTGGAACAGCTGGCTGACTTAAATCTGCTATGGCACACAAGCCAAAGTTTGACAGTTTGTTTTGACCCAGAGCTAGACAGAAAATGGTGAAAATAGAGGCTGAATTATATTACAAGGTTAATTGATATTAATTGAACAGAAGAACATTCTGCTGTTTATGTTGTTATTTCTAAACTGTTCTTCAAAGAGACCCCAAAATGGATAAACTAGAAAAATAGATACAATTAACAGCAGAAACGATTAAGAATAATAAATATTTACTGCTAAATTATATTGCTAAATAATATTTAGAGAACCAGTTTTAGGTAGTGATTAGAGACCACTGGTGGGCTAAAAACTAGGAGACCATGAAATCTAGTCCTGTCTTAAGAACAAAGATCAGCTGAGTAGAAAAAAACAAGGGGCAACCTCTTCCAAAAATCTTGCCAGAAAATTGTAGAACCTATCTAGGCAGCTGTCAAGAGTCAGCCGAGGGGGGGGGGACTTATTAAGCTGACCACCAAGGTAGTGGTACATATTAACAAAATTTGGATAAATTCATCATACATTTGTCAGTGCAAAGGGAAAGTGATTCAGCAAAGGAACCCGCCACCGAAGAAATTAAAACTGGTATTTTTTTCCTTTTTTTTTTTTTTACAGTTTGTAACATTTTATTAGATTATAGAATAAAATACAAAAATACAAAAGCAAATAGTAGGATACAATGAGGAGGAAGAACGGAAAAAAATGAGGGGGAGAAGGGGAAAAGAAAAGACATTGACTTCTGACTTCCTCTGTTGCAGAAGAATGAAGCATTAACCTCAACTTTTTACTTTTCCATAATAGTATAAACTAGCCATTTTTATAACAACAAATGAATCTAATGAGTAAAATCCAAAATCCCCCCCCCCTTTTTTAGTCATCAAGTTTTTGACACCTTGCTAAGCACTGGTGGTACTCGAATACTGTCATGTCCTAAAAGTGGTACAATCTGTGAAAAGGTTGAAAAGCCTTGCTGTAAAGCATTATGAGGCGGTATATGAGCCTAAATGCTATTGCTAATAAATGAGAACCATTTTAAAAGGAGAAAGTCACAACTTTCAACACATTCATCAGGAAATAAATAAATGCAATTAACCTCAGTGAGACTTATTTCTGAGTGGATCTGTACAGATTCTACTACGTGCAATATAATTTAAGAAATGGGGAAAATAAGAAGAAAGGCAGTCATGGTCAGAAATGATCAAGGGGTACACTAGGAAAAATATAGAAATTATGGGGAAGTGCAGGAAAATGAGACAATAGGCAGTTGTTAGAAATAAACTAATTAAAACAAGAGTTGAATACATTGTTATCTTGGTACTTTTAATAAACTGAAAGCTTGTGCAGAATTATTCAAATCAGAGAAATCATAAAATTAGGAGGAATTCCTCAGAAAAATTGGGGATTTTTAATTTGGAGTTAGCTCAGAATGTGAAAAAAGAATACAAACAATCTATAGTTTAACCGTAGAAAAAATTAGAGATATTTTAGAAATAAAAAGTCTAGTAATATAATTGTTCAGATTATATTTAAAAATGAAAAATAAAATTCATTACTAGGGAATTTATATATGTGAGTATAAATATATGTACAGCATATATACATATACCACAGAAAAATAAATAAGATACTAATTTTGCTTGAGTATCCCCTATGGTTGTTATGAATAAAGAGGAAAACAGAGTTCATAATTATTGAGTCAGAAAGGCAATTATGAAAAGTGATGCTCCTAAGTAATGATAACTTAATACTGGTGTCGGCCTATCAAAGTAAATGCTTTAAATTGGATAGGCAATACCTGCTACGAATGCCAAAATGCTCAGGGATTATCTCACTTGGCTTCTGTCAAGTACTTTGCCCCACTGTTATTTTTTTCTTTCAGATAAGGTTGGAACAATGTTGTCTGCTGTAAAACAAAGATTGGTTACTCTTTGAAAATAAACCTGTGCTATGATCAGATGCAGAATGGTCCCCCTGATAGCCTCACTCCCAACACACACGCTTGCAGCAGAGGAGAGCCACCATTGAATGTCAATGTGATAATGGGACTTATTCCTAGCACAAATACCTTTGATTTCCCTTATCCTAAGGCAAATGGATGCATGTCAGTTCACCAGACATTTACAGGCTGCTCCTGACTCAGGTTCTCCCCTTTATAAATAACCCTTAAATTAAATTTTATGTTGTTATTATCTTGCTCTAGGAAAGGTTGTTTATTGTTCTTTTCTGTGCTGCTTAGAACTCCTTTAGGAAAAAGACAAAAACATTGCTGTGGTTGCTATTCTGTTATTTCCATCTCCTAGACCTAGAATAATTGAAAAAGATGCTGGCTTTTGATAGGATCCACTGGTATTTGGCAGCCATAAGTAGAGATGTGCTGAGATTTCTGCCTCACTATCGAAGTTCAAAATACCTTTTGAGGTGAAAGGAATTAAAAAGCTCTCTACTCTTTAGTACCACTTCATCTCTAAGAAAATGAAGCACTTTAAATAACTAAAAATGCAAGAAGCAGAGAGATTTCCTGTACTTTTAATAGCAGAATGAAAGAAAGGATTTCAGAATGTACAGGATAGGAATGAACAAATTTGAGCAACTGGGCCCACAGCACAGCTCCCCAAATTTGTGCAACAAGTGATTTCTGGCAGACTTAATGTTTTTGTTTTCTTTTGTCTTCAAATTTTCAAACACTTTCCTCCATAAGACAGCTGAAACTACATGTTTAAAATTCAGCCATCTTCAGCATCTCAACTTTGGGCTACTTTGAAGGGTTTTAAGGACTTTTAAGGGTAAATGCAGGAGCATTTTCCCTCCCAGAGGCTTGCTGCTACCATCTTCACCTTTCTTAAAGCAAGCAAATGCAGGTTCCATAAAGCAGTCATTTTGCCACTGGATTTCGATAGTACAATCTTGGATTGCTGGCAGTAGCGGGCAAATTACTCCTTACTGGCATAAACTGACATGTTGCTGAAAGTTTTCAACACAAGTATTAAAAATACAGACACCTTATCGTGTTTTGGTACCTGTCCTACATCTTAAGAAAAGTTAGCTTAGTCCAGAGATGGTGAAGAGGAATAGTGTGAGGTGGCCTTTTTGAGTGGTAGCAATGGCCCTAGGGCTGAAGTGGACGGCCAGCTTCAACACTGCCACCAAGTGCCACTGTTTAGGGGGCCTAGATGGAAGGAGGAAGATAGAGTATTGTTTCTCTTTTGTTTTAGGGGACGGTTGAGTTCATAATGATAAGAACAGAGAAAATTAGACATTTTCTGAATTTTTGACTAACAAGTCCAAAAGATTCAACATCACTGGCTTAGTCATTGTTTAACTGGCTCCTTATTTCACTAAACCACTACAGTTTAATCCAAACCTGGGCATTTTATGACCTGCAGGCCACATCTGGCCCTTCAGCTGTGCCTCTTTGGCACGTGGCATCAGCGACGTTGAGCAGCAGGGCAGCATCAACAGGGGATGGGACAGCATCAGGGTGGTGTGGGGCAGCACAGCAGCCCTCCACAACAGTCCTAGTTTCTCATATGGCCTCATGGGAAAATGAATTGCCCATTCTGGTTTAGTCATGTAGTAATGTATAGTTTAATCACAAATAGTACAGTTTAATCTCTATACCACTACAGTTTAATCACTAAAACACTACTATTAAAACATAATCACTATAGTTTATCATTTATTTCAGTAACACTACATTTTAATCAGATGTATGAACCTCTTAATACTAACAGGTTCCATACAAGATGCTCTACGATTTTTGGACCAGTGTGAGCTGCAGCATTGGCAAGGTTTCTTTTCTACATTTGTCATTATTAAATTTAATTACACTATTTTAAGCCTATTTCTGTAATCTATTCAGACTTTTTAATTTTATTTCAATCTTCTAGAGCAGGGGTGTCAAACTGCCGGCCCACGAGCCGAATGCATCATGCCAAAACCGTGCCCACCCCATTGCCGGCAATGGAAAAAAAGTCACGATACGTCGCGACACGTCACGTGACGTTGCAAGTTTGACACCCCTGTTCTAGCGTATTAGCTACTACAGGCAATTTTGTGTCAGCTTCAAATTTGATAAGCATTCCTTCTATTTTGCCATCCAAACTGTTAATTAAAAAAAATACTGAAGAATGCAGAGCCCAGGACCAAAACACATTACACTCATTCAATGCCTTCTTCTCCTTGATGAAGAACTGTTGATGCCACTCTTTAAGAACAATTTTCAAGCCACTTATATATCTCTTAGTGTATCCAGCTCATGCTTAACTAGCTTGCTATCAACATCATAAAGCAGGGGTGTCAAACTCGCAATGCCACATGACATGTCGCGACATATCGTGACTTTTTTTCCATTGCTGGCAATGGGGTGGGCGCGGTTTCGGAATGACGCATCCGCCCAGGGGTCGGCAATTTGACACCCCTGTCATAAAGTATTTTGACAAATATTTTGCTGAAATCAAGATATCTGTGGTATTCTCCTAATCAGCCTACCTATAATCAAGTTATCCAACCAAAAATCTGATAAGGTTGCTATAACAGTGCATTAACTCACCTGCAATTCTTAGTTATCCAACTATAAATAAACCCATCATCTGATCTGATAAAGCCAAGTGGAACCTCAATGGCGTGTTTCTCAGCCAAAACAGCACAATACAGGAGAAATCTCCGGCAGGCTCGATGTTTCTGCCTTTTTACTCAGCATCGTCCTTTGTATAATGAGATGCAATACTTTTATCAGTATCTAGGTGACTATCCAACCTGCTTTTTCAATAGACTGACACGAGTTATTAAACCATGGAAGCTGCCGGAAGCCTGATAAAGAAGGTATCCAATGTTGCTCTTGTAATTTAAATTAGCCCAATGGATTGAGAGGGCTGCACACAGTGGCACAAAGCAGGAGATAATGATTGCAGTATTATGTTGCATGTTTCCTTTTGCCTCATTTTTTTTCTTTCCACCCACAATTCTGAGAGGTTTCCTTCATTCTGAATAAGTGAATGCATAATTCTAATGCAAATTCTATTTACTGAACTTGGTTGTCTCACCCTTCTGATGCCAGAAAGGTTAGCACTTGAGCTGTTACCTTCTGACACAAACGCAGCTGCCATTTAATAGGCAGAGATAACCCACCCTCCAGGTCAAGGCCTCTATTAGATACCACAATAATTAAAATCCAGATGATTCATCTCCAATTTCTGGGAAGAGGGGATAACATTCTTACTATGTTTTCCCCCCTACAGTAATCCCATGTTTTTCCCCCCTTATATTAGGAGTTAGGCCTGAGAGAAACAAACCTTCAGAAAAGTATATGGTTTTGAGGCTGAGCCAAACTTCTTTGGGACAGATTCGTACAGAAAAGATAATCAGATCTTGAAGAAGGCAGATCAAAGAGAAGGAAAAAGCAGATAAATATTGTTTTCCATGCAAAACTTCTCTCTTGCTTTCCCCTTCTCCAAGGAAGCAACAAAAGCATGAACAGAGTATAAAGATAAACACAAACATATAATTAAGAATTCCATATTAAAAACAACATAAATAACACAGAGCTGAAGACTGAAAACGGCATTAAAAGGTGGATCAAGGGATGAGCCAAAATAGAATGAAATAAATGATAGCACCTGTGAATAAAAAAAAATACTGCAACAGTTATATAAAGTTTGTTTATTTTGCTTCTGCTTTTTTCGGTATGGTTGCTTGGAAAGGAAGTAACAAGAAGGCTCGGAAAAATGTTGTATTCTAGAAAAATCAACTGAAACTGTTAAAACTGTACCTAAGAACTGCAAGGCTATTTGTTATGAGACTTCTCCTTTCTCTAGAGCAGATATAGGGAAAACTGTAGCTGTCCAGATGTTGTTAAACAACAAATCCCCATGTAACTTAGACTGTCTAACATATTGTCTTATATAAATTGTATCAAGAGAATCCACCACATGGTGGCAGGCATGGACACCACCAAATTGTACTGGCCTTTGGGAAGTCAAGAATGGACTTCCTAGCAACTCACTTCAAACACAAGGTCAAGCCATTCATCTCATCTTCTCAACTCAGGTAGGCAAATGGCCCACTTGACCAAAGTTTTTAATCTTTTTAATTTTAAATTAATAATTTCCCCCCTTTCTAGTTCCTGCATTTCTGACACGAGATAAGATTCTTAATTGGCCCAGGATACTCTTTTTTTTGGACTCAGTCATTCTGTCAACATCCCTACCATAGAACTTCCTGGTATCATAAATCTGCTAAGTCAAGGAAGATCTAACTATACAAACTCCAGATGATTACAACTAAATGCTTGAAAATAGAGGGGAGCCATCTCACAATAGCAAAATGACTCAGACTATCCCATTATCCTGCTAAGTTTGTGGTTAGTCTTCTTCAAATACGGCAGAGGAAATGAAACTTCTCCAACATCAGTCTTCAACATCTTAGTCCTGTCCTTCCTTCAGGCAGGCCATGACAATTCTTGAAAGCCTTCCCCATCATAGATTAGCATAATCTTTGTCCTCATTATTGTTACTAAAAGATTCCTAAAGAGACCTCTTATTAAGAGCCATTGCAAGTAGCCCCGACATACAACTGGTCACTTAGTGATCATTCAAAGGTATGACAGACCCTCCCCCAAAACTACTTATGACACAGTTCCAGAGTTTTGATGACTGCACACATTCCATGGTGACACCACTACATCATGGGTGCTTGGCAACTGGCTCACCTTTATGGCTGGTTGCAGTGTTCTACAGTCACATGACCACAATTTATGACAGTTGCCGGTTTCCAGCAAAATAATGCCCATATACATACACTGATTCACTTAACAACCATGATATTCACTTACTAAACATGGCATTTATTTAACAACCTCTGCAAAAGAAGTTGTAAAATCGGGTCTGGTCAGGTGAGTGCCTCAGCTTATGACCATCATGATATACGATGGAAATTCCGGGCTCCTTTACAGTCATAAGCCGAGAACCACTTGTTCTAGGCCCAGGTATCCATCATGCATTCTTCAGCTAATATTTCAAGTTCTAACTTAAATGAAGCTACAATTTTTGCCTAAGTCAGCCTTAGAGCATCTAGCATGGAAAATGACTTTCCTGACAGCCTAACTTTGGTCAGGCAAAATATGGAATCTGTCAGGAAAGAATTTTGCATCATCCAACCAGATACTATCATTTTGTATCCAATCTTGATGACTAATATAAGCTCAATCTTTCACAGCCCTAGGAAGTGTCCCTTCCTTTCTTCTGTTCCAATCCCAAAACCAACTGCACAAACTGAATGACAGGAGGGACATCAAGAAGAGTACAAACAAACCCCTGGTCTCCAGAGCTGCAAACTTTACCAACCATGATCTCCAGATGCCTCAAGGTCTGTATCAAAGCATCCCATAAGACACAACGTAAGATTAGCCCACAGGGGATTGAGGCCCACTGTATTAGAGGTGCAAACACCCTGGCTGCTGATGACACTCACATTCTTCTAAGAGATATCTCTTGGACTGCCACATGATACTCTCCTTTTAAAGCCAATAAGTTTATGTCTTATGCTTGGGTGAAACCTTTGGCAAGATGGTGCTGAGAAAATAATTCATAGTTAGGTCCCTCATTTAGGAACAGCACTGACACATGTCCCATTATAAAATGACTGGCTTTTCTGTAGGAAAATGGTGCACTGGATTAACCATGAAGGTCCATATATTCTACAATCTTCTTCTTCTTCTTGTGCCATATCCGTTATTGGATGCTGGCGATCATGTTGGCGATCCTGTTTTTATCAGCAGCCGCACGAAAAAGTGCTACTGAGTTTTGTCCAAACTAGTCCCTTAGATTTTGAAGCCATGATGTTCTTCTTCTGCCTGGACCTCGTTTGCCTTCAATCTTTCCCTGGAGGATTAAATGGAGTATACAATGGAGAAAGGATAACCCATCAATTTCAATTGTACATATTTTATATACTTATCTTTCTCTCAAATGAGCTTCCTTTGAACTCCTGGCTTCTTGTTCTGAAATTAGAGGTGGAGCTACATCCTATTACAAGAAGCACCATCAAACACTCCTAGCTCTTCCTCTGGGGAGAATTGGAGGGATGTATCCCACTGTGTAATGCTGTCTTCGTCTTCACAGTAAGACCAATGTATTGTTCCCAAACCACATTTTTGAGAATTTTTTGGAACATCTGAAACACCAGCTTCCAAATATGTCATTTCCCCCTAGACTTTATAGCAAAACATCGGTAGAATATTTATTGGGTTTATTGAAACAGCATTTAATGTTTGCTCAGAAGCAAAGCCACAAATCCAAGCAAAATATAATTTATGAAAATAAGATCCTACTGCCACTGGCTTAATAGTTGTCTTGTTATTAGACTTATGAATATAGTGAATTGCTTGCTTATTCCCAACATAGCCAACAGGCTCCTTATTTGTAGTTATTGTATTAAACGCTCACTTTTTATTATTCTGCATGAGGAAATAAATCAGAATCCCATTTAGAATGAAAACAAGGCACAATGTAACTGGCATATCAGCTCTCCGTTTCCTGTTTCTTTGTCTGCATTGCATTCTTTGAAATGAAATATAGTAGAAGATAACACAATCAAATTATTAGACCATGAGGACTTCCTCAATAGATATTCTAAAATAATGACCTCAAGTGGACTTCCGGTGACTTCAACATGTCCCCTGATACCCAGGATATATTTTGGTATAGTTCCAGAATATTTCCCCTGAAACAATCATACACGCATGTGCTTGTGCTGCGTTTACTAGAGAGACTTGGGATGAAATGGAATCACTTTTCTCAAAAACAAACTGATTAAAGTTAATGTTGAGGTTCTTGCTTATGAGGGGCATCATACTTTAAAGCATGCCTTTATATGGCCTTCAGACATCCTAACCTAGGAATTCTGGGATTGAAGTACAGCAGATTGAAGCATGCTAGTTTGAGGAAGTTAAGATAATCCAAATCACAATGGAGATGGAGATAAATGCAGTCTTTAAACTGTGAGGAAGTTTAATGTCCAAGGTGTTTTGCCTACAGAATGGCACACAAGAAACATTACCCTCCTTTCTCTTACAAATTGTTTTGAACTAGTGCAATGCGCCCTGGATTGTCAACCCAGTGATTAATGTGTCTAGCTGGTAAATGGGTTTATGTTGCTATTTGGGGAAACGGATGATGGCACACTCCTTCAATGCTTGAGTACAGTTTTACTTCTTTAATAAACAACCCTGTTCCTTGTCCTCCTACCAGCAATACCATTTCTGTCCTCTAGAAACAGGAAAGTTAAAATTGTCCTTTCTAACGAGTCCAGAATTGCAGTTCTGAATTTCCAGGTGTAATAAATGGATATGGATTTGTAGCACAGTTACCTCCCTCACTTCAATTAAAAAGGTTTCCACTATCATTCTAATTGTTCAAAGCAATTAGGATTTGTATTTCTTGATGCTGGGTTATTTATTTATTATCTGATATTGTAAACTGCCAACTTCAAACAAACTCCTGGTGGTTTACAACCATTAAAAAAACCCGAAATCCTAACATAAAATCAGTATAAAAGAGTAACACATTCAGAGATATGAGTACCCCACTCAGCCACTGATTGAAATTGCACAGTTCATTGTAGCTGCTCATTCTGCTCTACTTGTTTATATATGTATGTAGATAAGTCATGTCTAAAAAAAACTACTGCATGGGGATCATTGATTTCTCTTTGCTCAGATTCTTTGTTGCTGGAATCCTGATGCACAAATTTTAATATATATATACCTTTAAAGAGAAGCTAGCATTCAGTACTTCCTGAAAAATGCAACCATATAAATATTACATCATGGGAGAAGCAGCCATTTGTATCCCAGGATCAAAAATAGCCTTCTGACTTGCTATCTATTTACAAGCTTCAGCAGAGCCTGTAAGGAGGGAATCTTACCAAGAATACTCAGAAAAATGTGATGCCCAGTACTTTTCAAGTAATCCTGATATTTAGCTGTACAAAGGCAGGAAAGATATTTTATATTAGATTTATGGTTTTATTCATTTATTATAATGCAATACAATTGAGTATACTATAATTAATGGCATGCTAATTAATCAGGTAATATAAATTAACTGGTATCTTACAATAAAACACTTACTTTCCTTCCTCTCTCCCAGGGTAAAGCTGGAGCAACTACTGTAAATGGTTGAGAAGTTGAAAATCCAAAATAGAACAAGAAATCATGGAAGTTAGCAAAATGAATACAGTAGCAATGACTCAACTTTAATTTTAAGCCACCTACTATCAAAAGCAAATGATGAGCAATATCAACATCCTTTTCTGCCAAAGAAGACTGATACCTAGATTTTAAGGCCTTAGCTCTCCATATTCCTTTTATCATTTCACCCATTAAAAGATGATATAAGTATTTAACACAAACATATCAACCCGAGAAAAGATAGTACAAATAATCCCCACTTAATGACCATCTCATTTAGTGACAATTTGAAGTTATGATAGTGCTAAAAAAACACAACTTAGCAAGCAGTCCTCCCTTTTATGACTTTCACAGCATTTCTCTGCTCTTATTTTCACTTATTTACCTCACACCCAAATATCCTCAAAGAAAAAGAGAAAGAACCCCAGTTCAGCTGACAGAAGTAGCAAGAGGCAAAGGATAACTGAAATAAAATCATAACCGTGCTAATGTGACTTTCACTCAGCAATTGCTTCGCTAAACCATCAAGTTCTGGTCTCAGTGCAATTGCTAAATGAGGGCTATTTGTATCTTGTTGTTTTACGCATTAAAAACTAAAATATAACTCTTGCGCCCAAGTGCTTTTCAATGCTGAAATGCATAACAACTTCAAGGATATGCAAGGCAGAAGCTGAGGCAGTCACATATGAATTACAGCACTTTGATAGCACTTGGTTTAATTTGGATTAACTTCTAAATTAGAATATCAGACATCCAGATATGAGCTGTAGCCTAAATCAGCAATGACACTTCACGCTGTAAGTAAATGGTGACAATGAATATTTTTTGAATATTTTTTCCTATATTTTTGAAAAATCTTTGTACATAAAAACCTTGACTACCCAGAAGGGTTATATCCTGTCTTTTTCTGTAATTTGCTAGTTATCCACATGGATTAGTCTTTTCATGGAGATCCCACCCAGTTTCAAAGATGGCAGAACACAGAAATTAATTTGTCCCTTTATCTATTATTGGCAATCTACTGGCTGATTTCAGAGTAGCTTTCTGATTCAATAGCAGTGCTTCTGATCTTCTTCCTTGATGTGTAGTCTTAACATAACCACACAATTCTGCGGAAATAAAGTCCACACATCCAGCAGTTGCAAGGCATAGGAAATATTGCTTGTGAATTGTCAAGTTTTAGCTCTGCACTGAACCAGCTAATCATGCAGTAAGTTATCAGTCACAAACTCATATTCCCCTCCATGTCCAAATTGTCATGTTAGCTTTGTAAAGAGCAATTAACTGCTCTGGACTTTGAACTATAACTATGCAGCTAAAGGCGCAATTAAGAACAGATGAGAAGCTACCTTATCCATGTTTTACAAAGCTTTATATATTTTCCCCTTCAGGAGAGCTTTGAAGAATTCCTTTTTTCCTCACTCATTTCTTAAAAAAAGAAAACCTTGATTAGAGTCCAGTACTATGATAATTTTATGTAACATTATTTTTTTCAAGTGGTTATCTGCTTTCCTCTCAAGCATTTTATGACACTATTAACTCTGCATATTTGCTCTAACTCCCAAATAAATATTTATTTCAAAAGAATTTTGAAGGTTTATGCACACCTTCTTCGACCACAAAACAGAATTTATAAGTTTTTATTTCTGTCCTCATTAACTCCTTTTCTCATAACTTGTTGGCAACTATGCATAGTCAAAGGATAAAATTAGCTTATTTCAACAACCTGTAGTTAAATAAATTGGAAACTGAAATTTCTAGTTCTACCAAGCAAAGGGAGCAGAGATAAATGGCAAACCAAGACATGGTCCCATCACAGCCTGGTGTCATCTAGATTTGTTGGGACTAAAGTTCCCAACATTCCCAGCTTGCAAAACAGATAGAGAGGGCAAGGCCACCATAAAACATGATTTATATTGATGTCTGAATGTGACTTATGATTAATGAGGGTGGAGAATGTTAGGATAGAATGTACAATGTTATATACAATGTTCAGCCAACAAATTTATTTTCTATAATATCAAGGAATGGACTTCAAAGTTTTTAGAAAAAACATATCAATGCATGTTGGCTAAATTTGGAAATCCTTTTTAGTGAGCAAAATGTAATCATGAGCAACTATGTGGTCAGACCTGATAGCCATTTTAGATTAGCTGCACAAACAGAGATATATTTTGTTTGCAAATTGCTTGTCTTCCTCTCCTCTAATTTTAGTATGAGCTGATGTTAAATGAGTACTTAAGGCCTCCAGACTCTTTTTTTTCAAGCCAATCAACTCTGCACATCTATAGGAGAGGTTAATATAATGTAATGAAGGTGTTCCAGCTTAAATATCACAGAGAATAGCATTTTATCTTCAGAAGTTCAAGAAGCATCATAGCTCCATTTTAGAATGGAGTGCTGGAAGCTCTTGAACTCCGCTAGGTAAGGTGACACCTGTGGAGACTCATATGCATGGAAACTTCACTGGTGCCACCAGGTTTCCTGCCCCACTGCCCTTCCGGTTTTATGCTTAAGGGAAGCTGCCATACTACAAAATAAGACCCCAGTCCCAGCAGCCTTTTTTTCTTTCTTATTTAATTTTCTCAATTGATGATCTTCGACTTACTTCCCCAACCAAAGAACAACAACAAAAAAGGCTACTGTTTGCAGCCCACTACTTTGCTTGGAAGCAGAACATCTGAAAAGAAAATAGGCAGAAACACATTGGGGAGGCTTAATAACAGGCTGGAGAAGGTTCAAAAGAACTGGTGGAGAACAAATTGGCCAGTCTACCATTTTATCATTGTGAGTAGACACATCTTCTGTGGAAGCCATTTTTAAGAGCACGCGTGACATGTTCTTTGATTTTTCTTTATCTCCTATGGATACCCTTGGAATCTAAAAAAGTATTGGTACTTCAGTTTGTTTCACTATATTTATCTCCCATCTAGTTCCCTCCAAAGGTGTTGAACTTCACCTCTTATCCTATCATCCCTAGCCAGCATGGACTTTTTGCATAATATCTGAAATCACATCTGCAGGACACCAGATTTTAAAAAAGGATGGTTTATTCTCTAGGATAGAGTGAACAATAGCTAAAGTTTGTTTGCCAGAGATAGTTCCTTAGGCATTTCAGTGCCCATCCCTGAGAACTGAAACAACCCTGAATTCTTTATTAAAAGTTAGAGGCTTATGCCACAGCTTATGCATATATTTGCTATTTTGCCAAGTAGACTTCTACTTCTTACAATGTTCCCTCTCCTGTTTGAGTAGGGGGTTGGACTAGAAGACCTCCCTTCCAATTCTGTTATTCTGTTATCTATTTAATCCAGGACAAATCCAGAGAAAGTTAAATCAAGGAATTAGAATGATAGTTTTAGAAGGGGAGTGTGTAAACTCTTTTCTTCTACAAACTGACAGTACTTTCCAAGCTATGATTTCTTGGACTCAAAAGAAGCACATTCCTCTGTTTTCCTTTTCTACTCCACTTCTTCCACTGGTCTGCCTTTCTATCTTGGCTTCTAACCCACAATCTCATCAGTTTCTTGGTGTACTTATTATACTATGGTTTCACGAGCCAGGATTTACTTAACTTAATTTGCTGGGTAATGTCTTTTCCCGGAGTTGAGCCTGGTCTAAAAGAACAATTTGTTTCTGTTTCATCATATCAAATTTAACAATCTGGTCTAAACTAAGCCGTTCTTTGACACAAAATTTAGAGCCCTAAAAACTAAACCAGCTGTATATAAAGATCTTTGCCACACCCTGTGTTTCTGAAGTCTTAATCTTTCCATTTCATTTTTATTCCGTGAACTAATGGCGTGGGAAACTCCCAGGCTGGCATATTCTCTAGTTGATAGGGAAAACTTGGGTTTAACCCAAGCACTCAGAAATACCTGGCTATGAATAGTACATAAACAAACAGCAATTTTTTTTAAAAAAAGGCATTACATATCAATGGTACACTTACTGAAGATGAAGGTGAAAAATATCACTGTGGGAATTGTTTTCACAATATATGACAGTGTTAAAGCAATCACTTCTGTTAGGCAGCGAGCATAAGCAGCATTCACGGAGCAGGGTTGTCTAATGTATTATTATCTTTGCAACAGAAGCTGATTTATTACAAGATTTAAAAGGACTTGCTGAGATTTTCACAGCACACAGCTGTATTGTCCATTCTTCAGGCTTTTCTTATCCTCTCGTGTCCATTAGTCAACACTCTGACAAAGGGATGAATATTAGTTCAGAATCTTTGTAAATCACAGTTACTAAGATGATTCCACCAAACTAGAGGCTCAACTTGCTGTCATCTCTTTTCACCTCAAATCTTCTCAGGTCAAACTGCTTGTGCAAAAAGAAATGATGGAAACTTCCTGCCCCCCTCGTCTGTCTCCCCCCCCCCCAGCAAATGGAGGAAACAACTGACCTGGGAAAATGGGGAACAGCTCATTGTTCCATACTGAGCACATGAACCAGCATGAGAAAGGGTTCAAGTTTAACTTCAGGGACTTTAAGTTAAAGAATGGCAGGTAGCAGGACTAAAAGAAGTCATTATAACAAAGCTGACATAAGTGTCTTTATAAACAAAAAGCCAGAGTATTCATTTAAAATCTTCAACAGCTGTTGCCTCTCAGAGGAGGTAGCAGTGGACTTCAACCTGGCACCTTCTGTCTGGTGATAAGAGATTCTGGAAGGAGAACATTCACACATTTGAAAGGCACAGTTTGAGAAAGTTTGTGCTACACTGTCCAAAAAAGTTTCATCTCTCCACAAATTATTTCAGTGTGCAACAAGCAATACAAATGACATGATGATAATACTAAAATTTACCTATATGGCTCAAAACCTAGATCAACATGCAAAAAAATCCATACCAGATCTTGGAGGCATATTCAGCAATTATATTCTAAAACAGCTTTCTTAAATCAAGTGCCTGCCAGGTATGTTGACTAATTCCCAACAAGCCTGGTTTTGATGCCGATAGCCAGATATTAAGGAAAAAGTCAATGTATCTGAATGGCTCCAAGTTGAGAAGGTGATCTTAAGCTTTTGGTGAAGAAATGTCTGCTCCTATCTTAATCGTGGTCATGCTGCTCATCTTTATAGAAGAGAAACTCCTTACTCAATTAGCTTTCATTTCCATGAGTTTGGAAATATAATTTCCATTTTTAGTAATTTTCAACTAAAATCCATTAATACTGTTTTAATGATGTTCATTCCCTTCAAACTCCATTACTGTCCTTGGCCTCATTTGTCCCGATCACCTTTTAAGTTTGATTGGCAGGGTAATCCTACATAGCTTTGTGACAATATTGCTAAACAGTATTATACCTGATTTCATTAACATCAGAGGTCTGTCACAAAACCCCCATGTGATTGCCCATGTCATCTCAAACAAAGGAAAAGTGCTACTCAAGGCAGACAAAAAAAAAAAACAAATACTGGAGAATGAGGAAGCTTCAACTTGAAACCCATTAAGATTGTCTCAAATGATGCAACTTTGGCAGAAAAAAAAAATATTTTGCAATTACCAAATTTAAAGCTGACAATCCAGGCCTGTTCTTCTGTCAGTGAAAGAGAAGAGCAAACTCTGGTACGTATTGCTAAAGCAAATTATTACAAAAATATCAGTTTAATTTTACAGGCTTCAACTACCTTTAAGATACAAATATTTTGATCACAGGACTCAATCAGCTGTCATGAGGTATACCAACCCAAAACCATGTATTTACCCCAGGGCTTTCACCACAGGAAACTCCTCAATGTATAAACTAATTGCAGTTAATTATGTGCAGACTGAGAAATTTCTCTAGCTCTTTACCACCCTCTAGCAGTCCTCCAGATTTTTGCAGTCACTTATAGTAAACCCAGTCATGTGATACAACAGGAATTGTTAACATCTCACCTCTGCAGCAAAAACAGCTCATGGAAATCATTACATATACACTATACAATTCAAATATTTCAGATCTCAAAAGACATTCAGTCATGGAAATATAATACGGCGCTTGGGGATTGGATAATGTAACAGATGGAAAAAAACTCAACTGCTAATTTTCCTAGTTCTTCTTTTTTCCATGTTATTTTGTTATTATTGTTGTGTTTTCAGATGTTGCAAATGGTGGGAAGGAATATAAAGTCTTTATACACTGGGGAGCTAATGTAATATATTGGCCTGGGACCAGGGAGAACTAAGATCAATCTCTACTCAGCACTTGGATCAACCTCTCTCCATTAATCCAATCTAACTCACAACACTGGTTGCTGGAATATACAAGGGAAGTCTCCTATCGATGCTGCCTTTTGCTCACAGTAGAAAAGTAGAATAGATGCATTATAATAATAATTACAAAGCAAACAGCTTCCTTACAATCACTTTGCCTTATTAGATGTGCATCTTGTATTTCCATCTAACAAGGAGCTTAAACACCTTACATCAAATTACATTTAAAAATAAGTTAGGTTTTTTTAGATATATATTCTATCTTTCCTTCAATTCAAGGCACTGCACCCATTTTTTTCACAACCCCTAAGGTTAGTTAAGATCCCACCAGAACTAATCCAACACTACATGTACTACGCCATACAGCTAAATGACACAATTACACACCGTGTCTGTTAAAGGTGAAAGTAAAATCAGTACTTAGATTCTCACTTGCAGAAAAAAATGGATATTTAATGAAATCTAAAATTAATGGATATTTAATGAAATCTAAAGTTCAATTTAAATAAGTAAAAGTAATAAAAAAATCATTAAAGCTATTCAGAAGGCTGGAGGATGAAAGCACGGGCTCAATTCCTTTAAATGCAATTTCCAGAGGAACACAATCCACAATGCAGAAATGACAAAGGAAAAAGTACTTTCATGTATATCTAACCTATAAACCTCTTCTGTAATGGAATCCTTATACTGGCCTCTCCTATATTATGAATCTGTAGAGACCTTAGTATCCCTACTGGTTCATAATGAGAAGCAGCCCCACAAATAATTAGGCTGTAAGCTATTTAAAGTTTTAAAGGTTAAATTATCAGCTTAAAAATGCTGATAATTAATAAATAACGTGTCTTTAAAAATCAAAAGATCTAACCTATGCTTACAGAAATTGTAAACAGATAATTGTTAGAAAATATCAATCCATGTTAATTAATTTCATATAATTTGAGGGGTGTAATAGGCATTGCGAGCAGAGAACAAATCGTCTGCTCATTAACAAACCTAGCTTCTCTTAAGCCAATCATCATATCTTCACCTAATTGGAAGACCACTGTAAAAGGAGAATAGGGCAACCTAACTTTGCCATCCTTGCTCCTTGTAACAGGGGAAAGCAAAAGCAGTAAAACTTAAATGCGGCTGTTTGGAAGTAAGTCCTGGATTCTTATCAGAAGATCCCTGCAATTAGATGAGGCTTAGCCTATATGTGGTTGAGCAGTTGTTTTTTAGGGAAGTACAGCTACCAAATTGCCAGCTTTGACTGCAGGAAAGAGAATGGTAGCAAAACAGATGGCAGTGCCATATTAAGTGTTAGACAAACTCCATTAGTATTTTCAAAATAGCTCCTTCCTTTGAGACCCTCCTTCAATTATAGTCATTAACAGATAAGGAAAGAAAGGCATTAAGAAGCTAGAAAACACCTGGGCTGCCTTGCTATTCTAATGACCACACTGGGAATATAAACTCTTCTCAGCTACATTAACACAGGCCCAGAATTGCTCTAACCCTGTGCAGAAAGAAGATCAGGCTAGCGTTATGCCAATCTTATCATCCTACCATGCTTAATTCTATCCAACATTCTCATCTGAAGATCCAACAGATATACTGCTGTGAGGTTTTTTTTTGTTTCTGTGCCATCAAGTCATTTTTTTTTACTCTAGCAATCATTTAAATAACTTTTCTCCGTGACACTCTATCCTTTACCTGGTCTTTCAACTTTACATCCATTGCCATTGTAACCAAGTCCATCCACCTTACTCTTGTGATCATCCTTTTCTCTTTCATTCCACTTTTCCCAACATTTGAGCCTTCTCCAAAAAGGTGGGACTTTGCATAATGGGTATCCAAAGTAAGATAATTTGAGTCTGGTCATTTTCTTTCCTCAAGTGACAAATTCTGGTTGATTTGTTCAGTGATCCACTGGTTTGTTTTTCATGGCTGTCCATTCTCAGGAGACTTTTCAACACCAAAGTTCCAAGGTGTCAATAGTCTTTCAATCCTGTTTCTTCAAAGACCTTAAAAGGTTTGAGCATAATCACTACATGGCAGAAGTTAGACTTTCAGTACCTCTTTCATTTAATCTATAAATAATGTTGTAGACCAAAGCTAATAGAAAGCACACAGAAGCTATTCATAAATATTGTATCTTCCTCTGGACAATTTCCCAAAGATACTACAGATTCAAGAAGAGAGCATTTACCTTGGAAGTAGGGAAAAGTAGCAGGAAAGTTTCCTTTCCCCTTAAAAAAACACTGCTCATTTAATCTTAACCAGGCATACAGAACATTTCGGAACCTATGGCACCTCCTGGGCATCAGGAAAGAAAGAATGAAAACCATTTCATCTCTGTACTGTTTTTTTCTCCTGACACCTGTTTTCAGCCAAAATCTTTAATTATCAGCCAGACAGGATGGAGAAGTGGAGAGAGAGGGGGGGAGGAGGGAGGGAGGGAGAGGGAGATGAAAAGAATTTAACATTTTTGACAAAAATTAAAACCAGGTCAGCATGTTCCAATTATAACTGAGGACATATGTAGTTCAGTTCACTTTCTTTAGCACAGTGGTTCTCCACCTTTTTAATGCCGCGACCCCAACCGGTCGTAAGTCGAGGACTACCCAACCGGTCGTCAGTCGTGGACTTTCCCTGCCTGGGAGTGCCACGCATGCGTGGTTCCACCCCCTGCGCTGGCCGAGGCGTAGCTGGCAAGCGGCAGAGACGGAGCAGGCCGACCACCAGCTGGCCCAGCCCAAGAGAGGTAAGGCACCCGCCAGAAAAGGGGAAAAAAATGGCGGACAAAAAAAAATGGCGGACAAAAAAAATGGCGGACAGCCTTGCTTGGCGACCCCCGTGAAATGGTCGATCGACCCCAAATGGGGTCCCGACCCACAGGTTGAGAACCACTGCTTTAGCAGAAGAAATTTACCTAATGGCTCTGTCCTCCAGGAATTCCCTATTATGCTTTTTTTCAGCTCTGATATTTGAAGATCCTGCTCACCTTCTCATCTCATCTGATTCCATTTACTGCACAGAGGTTTCTACTATCAATCTCAAGAGCTAAGATGAACTTCATATTTAAGGACTAGGAAAACACTGGAGAATTCCAATAGCCTTAAAATCTTCTAGTGTGTTCAGAGTATTTTGCTGATTGTGACTGTAACACAAAGCTGGCCAAATGGGTGGGGAGGGGAGAGGAACCAATTATTTGCGATCATGTGCATCGGCAGGGGAAAGGGAAAAGAGGAGAGAATGCAAATGATGGAGTGTGCATAATGACAGCATTGTGCAAATGCTGTGACTTGTCTTTGAAACAATAGTCAAGTCACCAATCTGCAATAGCAGCATTTGTGTAATGGTGCCATTGCATATATGATGTTCTGGTGTCATTGCTACTTGTAATGTGGAAGGAAGATACATATAAGATCCAAGTGTTTAAAAACAACAGACACATACACCAGTATCAACTTTAGTTAATACAATCTAGCATATTTAATAAGGGAGAGAATTTTTCCTTTCTTTTTTCTCAGTGCCAGCCTTTTAGTAGACGAGAATTGAGGGAAATGGTATTAGACCTCAACATGATGAATTTCTTTCACTTTTATACAGTACTTTTTTCTAAAAAAAAAAAAAAGTGCTGGAACTCACACACGTCATACAACCCGCCTTGCCTACCCTACAAGGTTCCATCCAAAAAAGGTGCTAGAACTCCGTTCTGGGCGTTCTATGAGAAAAAAAGCCCTGTTTTTATATCATTTCCCTGTCTTCTAAACAGTGCAGAGAACCAGAATTTGGTGAGGGCAAAGAAATTTCTGCAGCAGAAATTCTGAGCAGCTCCTTCCTCCTTACCTGCGCTGATCACAGAACTACAGCCTTTAAGATTCAGGGAGAAACTGACATTCTGTTTCTTTCAGTGTTTGGCAATAGCAACTGAGGAAGGCAATTGGGCTGGTATGGAATTGACTACTAACTCTCAAGAAAGTGTGTTGCATGCAATAGCTGGAAAGACAAAAGGTCTGCTCTGTGCACTGACATCACACTTCTCTTAACTTTAGAGAATAAATCTGGTATAGTGAGATAGCCAATCATTGAGGCAGCCTTCTCTCACCATATAAAATATAAGTTCTATGATTATTAGCAAAGTGGATAAGACCTTAGCAATGAAGCAGCATGTAACAAGCAATAATAAATAGGAGCATGGAAAGTGTTCTTTAAATACCTCCAGATCTAAATTGCTTTAAAGTATACAGTAGCGTAAGCAATCAGTAATGGGGGGAGGAAGCAGGAGGTAGGGATGCATGGGGAAAGACAAGAGGAATCAAAACCAAGCCGTGCCATCCTGTGAAAAGCACCAGCCGTTTCAAGATCATACCAAAAGAATGAGGAATCGGTGAGCTCGCAAAGCCAGGGACTGTTTCTCAAACACTTTGTTAATACCTAATTGAACAGTCACTGATAATCAGGGAGTTGGCTAGGAACAAATGAAAGCCAGCTGTATCATTTGCATGCAAAAGACTCAGATCCAGCTTTGCTTATTCTGTAACCACTTTGGCTTTAGTAAAAGATACTTTTGGTTAACCACCGGCCAGAAGTCTTTCTTCCCTAACTGATCAAGTCAGGACAGTTGACACTATCACTTGAAGCCCAAGTATCGTTGGTAATCTGAAGCATATTTGACAACAGTAGTTGACCTACCAGCTGTGACATTCCCTTGACAAGGATAGTCTGGTCAGACTGTCCAGTGTTCAGTCATCTTCCCTGGAAGAACAATCTGAAACTGCAACTGGTGCAAAACCCATCAGAGATCACGGTGTCTGGAACATTTCTTAGAATTTATCTAGCATCAGTGCTAACTTTCTGACCTGGCCTATATCTTACTGACATTTCCACTGAGGAAGATGCATTAAGGTGGGATGAGGGAAAATGGATTCTCTGTTGTGGCACAGCAACTTTGGAATGTCAGCAACTTTGGAATGTCCCCTTGGAAGGCTAGCCCCAACTCTTTTCATTGCCAAGAGAAGATCTGGTTTATAGGCTCGCATTCAGAACTTACCAATTGTAGCTGGCCATAATTTATCATCCCTAGGATAATCTGTGCCTCTTTATTATTATATTACAGTTACAGTACTGCTGTTTTAATCTTTTAAAATAGGGTTTATTTTTATTTTATTTTATTCTATATAAAACCAACCCTAAGATCTGAAGGGTGGGCTAAAAATGTTTAAGTAAATAAATAAAAGAATTACCCACTGCAGTTTATAAGCATCAGTCAGAGCAGCTGCAATTTGGATCTGCTGAAGTTTCAAAAAACATGTTCAGCATGTAGCATTTGAAGTAGTACAATAAAAACTTTAAATCTGCACCAAAGCAATATAAATCCAGGCCTTCTCCAAAACATTTTGTTTGTTTTGTTTCCTTTTTTGGGGGGGGGGGGGAGAGAACTGAGTGAAAACTGCATTACAAAAATTAGTAATTCTAGCTCAGAGTACCCTGCTTGTAAGCAAGAAATTTTGTCTAATTATGGAAAGACATGTATACATACTGGCACTGTCACGGGATTGGTTTTATTGCTACTTCCTCTGAAAGACAACAATAAACTGAATGAAACAGATCCCATTAATCTAAAGAAAAACAGATAAACAGCTATGCCAGTTATCAACATTGTGTGCTACAGAACTTGTGTAATTTGGCATCAGGCACCACTTAGAATTATTCAACCGTTCAACAGAAGGAGATCTCTGTGGACCAGCACACTGATTTCCCAAGTGCATTTACATCTTTAATCAAATACAACTTTTTTATGACTGGGGAGGAATACTGTATGTGGACCAGAGTGATTTTATCTCTTTGCTTCTAGAACAGTGTTTCTCAACCTTGACCATTTTAAGGCATGTGGACTTCAACTCCCAGAATTCCACAGCCAGCATTGCTGGCTGTGGAATTCTGGGAGTTGAAGTCCACATGCCTTAAAATGGTCAAGGTTGAGAAACACTGTTCTAGAAGGAGGAGCCGATGTCATCACAGTTCTATAAGAAAATAATTCCTTTCTTCGATGGGAGGAAAGGAAAAAGAGGAAGAAGGAATAAGAAAGCCCCCTATAAAACATAATCAAGAGTTAGAACGTTATATGTAATGAGTTTTAAAATATGCATGTCGACAACAATGTGGTTATCTCTGTAAAACATATTACCCAATACACTACAGGTAGTCCTTGACTTACAACCACAATTGAGCCCAAAAATTCTGTTGCTAAGTGAGACAGTTAAGTGAGTTTTGCCCCATTTTATGACCTTTGTTGCCACAGTTGCTAACTGAATCAAAGCAATTGTTAAGTTAGTAACATGGTTGTAAAGCGAATCTGGCTTCCCCATTGACTTTGCTTGCCAGAAGGTTACAAATGGTGTTCATATAACCTCTGTGAGACATCTTCCCAGGTCCTTGAAAGATCCTGTCGTATCTTTCCTCAGTCATCCAGAGACAACACTGAGGAGTCCTTGGTCCTCTTTGAGCTTCAATGTTTTCTTGCAGACATTTCATTACCCAAACTAGGTAACATTATCAGTGCTAGTAAGGAATAGAGTTTTTTCTCTGTTTATATTTTAGAGGCTTGCGCTATCAGTGTTGGGGGGGAGTGGAGATTCTTTGGGTTGTTTACTGTAAGCTTGACTGGCAGTTCCTTGACTGGGGTATTGTTTACTTTATGATTGTTGATCGGAAGTTAATCTTGGAGTTATATGTTCATATAAGTCAGT
>NW_015388494.1:67765-94585 GCF_001527695.2 Protobothrops mucrosquamatus
GGACAAGAAGCAACGGGTGGAAACTAAGCAAGGAGAGAAGCAACCTAGAACTAAGGAGAAACTTCCTGACAGTGAGAACAATTAACCAGTGGAACAACCTGCCTCCAGAAGCGGTGAATGCTCCAACACTGGAAGTTTTTAAGAAGAGACTGGACAGCCATTTGTCCGAAATGGTATAGGGTTTCCTGCCTGAGCAGGGCGTTGGACTAGATGACCTCCAAGGTCCCTTCCAACTTTATTATTATTATATGGGTGCTCATTGCTGGTGGGGAGGTGTTTTAATCTCTTTGTCCCCTTTTTGTCTTGTTGAGACAGCATTTCTCAGAAACCCACCCCATTTGATTTCTGGCTGAGAATTCCAGAAGTTATAGCCCCAACACAGTTAGGGGATATCAGCTCATTATCATAACACTAATACAGTGTTACAGTGGCGGACCATAAGAGATAAACAGTCCTGCTTGGATTTTGAAACTCATAAATAGTTTAGCACATCCTCATGACTACAATCAAGGGTAGCCCAACGTTTGGTACACCAGCAATAGGTCCAATCCTGACCAAATAAACTCTATAATGTTTACTCAGCATGCAATTAACAGCTCCAGTTAATGGCATGGACTCAAGGCACTGCTGTTGACTCGACCCCTGGAGGAATAGAAATAACATTCCAGAAACGTTCCAGCTTTATAAGAAGAGCCAGGCAGGCTGCAACAGATAACAAGTTTTGAGTTACTCCCAGTTTACAAAGTAAAATAAGAAGGCAAATTATATTGTTGGTTTAACCCATCTAAGAAATGGCCTGATGGAGAAAGTTCACATTCCAGATGTGTAAACATCCCATGATCATTTGCCTTTCTACTCCTAATCTTAGGCCGTTTCCTCTCTACCGCTATGTAACAATTTCTACCACCATCAGATCATTGCTGGACTGCTACCATGTTTCCCCCAAAATAAGATCAGGCCTTATATTATTTTTTGTTCCAAAAGACGCATTAGGGCTTGTTTTCCAGTTACATCTTATTTTCAGGGAAATACGGTATTAAATGCGTCCTTCTGGCTGACGATCTTAACTGGGCCTTATTTTGGGGATGGGGCTTATATTACGAGCGTCCTGAAAAATCATGCTAGGGCTTATTTTGGGGAAAACACTGTATATACTGCTATATCGCCTCAATGATGGCCAGTTAATCAAGGACTACCATTTGGGGAACAGGGTAAAATGATCAGAAGGCTGATACAGGTAATCCTCAACTTACAACCATTGATTTAGTGACTGTTCAAAGTTACAACCGCACTGAAAAAAGTGACTTATGACCATTTTCATTTACGACCATGGTCATGTGATCAAAACTCAGACGCTTGGCAACTGATTTATATTTATGATGGTTGCAGGGTCCCGGGGTCATGTGACCACTTTCTGCAATCTTCTGACAAGCAAAATCAATGAGGAAGCCAGGTTCAATTAACAATCCTGTTACTCACTTAACAACTGCAATGATTCACTTAACAGCTGTGGCAAGAAAGGCCGTAAAATGGGACAAAACTCACTTAGCAACTATCTCATTCAGCAACAGGAATTTTGAGCTCAATTGTGGTCGTAAGTCGAGGACTATCTGTAATATCATGTGAATGCCACAACTTTCATGTATGTTCATTGGATGTCATGACAAACATGTTTAACTGCGGTACTGTGGGATGATATCATCACATATGTGTTGCTGTTCGGACATCATTTCAGTTTGCTACAAATACTACTGTGCTGTGGTGATGCACAATAGGATGAACATTGCTGAGGAAACACCCTTAGCACAGTTATATTATATCTTTGTGCTTTGGCATGAGGAATTCACTGTTCTCCAGGGCATAATCCGACTCCTTTCTATTAAAAAACGTCATCCAGTGGGATCCAGAACCCGTTTTCTCTGTCAGTACACCTGCCCCACAGAACATCATTCTTGGCCCTGCCGGCCAGCCCCTCCAAGATTCAGATATTTTTGATCTTCTTTTCTTTACATAAGTCCTTGAGACCTGGATTTTCCTCAGCATGGGGTCAGATTTGTGAACCTGTCTAGATTGCTTGTCTTTGATTGCTGTGTTGCCTCTGGTGTAATTGCTTTATGTCAGATTATATTTTTTTCTTACAAAAATCTTACCTGACATTGTAAAATTCTGTAGAATTGCCTTTTAACAATGACAAAAACAGATTTTTTTATGCCCGCTGCCACTGATGTTGCACTTATTTATCTTTAATCCTTCAAACATTTTAAGAGACAAACTTTGTCCAGCAACTAACAGTTCAATGGCCTCTGCCTGATGCTGTCCATTTGTGAGAGGAGCTGCATCATTAACTAGCTCTTGTTGTCCCAAGGAGAATATTCAGTTTATAGATATCAGTCCTAAAATTTATTATTGCATTATTGCAAATACAATATAACCAGTATAGGCTTAATTTTTAGGTTGTTACTAAATTAATAGAGCATAAAATAGTTTGTGATGAGCTTACGGAAGTGAGCATGTATTTTTCTAGAGTGAAAAAGAACCAGATCCAAAACTTGTATATCTGGAGAAAGCCGCTACAGGTAGTCCTCAACTTATGACCACAATTGAGTCCCAAATTTCTGTTGCTAAGTGAGACATTTCTTAAGTGAATTTTGCCCCTTTTTACAATCTTTCTTGCCACAGTTGTTAGGTGAATCTCTGCATTTGTTAAATTGGTAATATGGTTGCTAAATAAATCTGGCTTCCCCACTGATTTTGCTTGTCAGAAGGTCGCAAAAGGCGATCACATGACCATGGGACACTGCAACTGTCATAAATATGAGCCAGTTGCTGGGTGTCTGAATTTTGATCATGTGACCATGGACATGCTACAATGTTTGTAAGTGTGAAAAACAGATGTAAGTCACTTTTTCCAGTGGTTTTGTAACTTCGAACAGTCACTAAATGAACTGTTGTTAGTCAAGGACTACCTGTACTAACAACAGTTACTTTATTGATATTTTACTTTTTCTCTGCAAACTCAAGCAGACATAGGTGATGGCCTGCCTTTATTTCATTCTCACAACCACTATGTGAAATAAACTAGGCTAAAAAATAATTGCTGGCTCAAAGCCATCTTGTCAAACCTGCATTTGTATTGGACTTGAGTCACTACACTGCATTTCTTCTATAGAATGATGATACAGAGCAGAGGTCCTCAACCTATGGGCCATAACCCACTACCAGGCTGTGGCTTCTTGGCCAGAAAGCTATGGGAATGGCTGGCTGGAGCACACATGAATGCGCACGCACTCCCCCAACTCGTGCTAGCACCCGCAGCCCTGTTTGCGCATGCGCGCAGGTGCGAATGGGGCCACTAGCTCTAAGCGGATGTGCGCGGACTGTTTGTGTATGCGCGAACAGGGGCACTAGCACTGGGCGGATGTGCGCGGTCCATTTGCACATGCACGAACAGGGCCACTGGTGCCGCACTGGTGCATGTGGCCCCATTTGCGTGCACGTGTGCGTGCCAATTTGGAAGCTACTCTCCTTTCCTCTGAGCCATGAGCCCAGAAAGGTTGGAGACCTCTGATTTACAGAAATTTTTATGTGAAATGCTATCTTCTTTTAATGATTTGGTAATCATGGGATGGATAAGTTCTCACAACATGCTAGCCTAGGCTAAAATAGGGTTAATCAGATGGTAGCTGTAGCTGCTAGACATCGCAGCATGCTATGTGGCTGAGACCATTATATTAAGAAAGCCAGTCTGGTCTAGTAGTTAAGGCACCAAGGCTAGAAACTGGGAAGCTGTGAGTTCTAATCCCACCTTAGACACAAAAATCAGCTGGATAACTTTGGGCCAGTCACTATATCTCAACCAAACTCACCTCACAGGGTTGTTGTTGTGGGGGAAACAGGAGTATTAGGTACATTCACCATCTTGAATTGTACATGACAAAATGATAAATATGAGATATAAATAAATATTAAGCAATAATTAGGTTTCTTGGTTTGGGCACAGCTTTTTATAAGAACAGCAATTATGTTTTGTTAATTTAAATAGAGAATTAGTTCTCATGAGAACCTAACCAAAGTTCAGCATCTAAACTAATCCAGGTCAAATTTTTGTAGATTTGGTCATTTGGCCATGAAAAAAATAATGCTTAGCTTATGCAATTAAATAATTAGCAACTATTTAAAAGGATTGATTGACCAAAATATTAATTACTTAAACAAGCAAGAATTGTAAAACTTTGAAATTAGGCTCCTGTACATGATTGTTTAAAGCTAGTAATATACTAACATAAAAATAGAAATTAACATGTACACCTTTGGATTGGTCAAGTGTGACTTGTATTACAATGCTACCACAACTTGCTAGAACTGGATGTAAATAATCTTTAACGCATTTGGCAGCATGGATGTCTGCAGCTGACCACACTGATTAAAAAAAACCCCAACAATCTGCATACGAGGTTGTCCCAGTGCAAATCCCACTTTATATTCTGGATTCTGATGTTAGTATTTGTTTCGGAACCACAAGTATCACCCAATCACAAAGTCAGATTGGAATACAATAAAAAAAAACATTTAAAAAAATCTGTTCAAACCAAAAGTGGTTTGAATTTCCTTGATGTCAGCAAAATTTCTTCCAAATCCCTAATCTAGGAACTTATTTCTGCCTCAATCAACTGAATAAAATTAAGATCCAATTTAAAGGGCAGACTATATTTTTATAAAGCTATTCATTGCTTAACAACTTAAGACTCAAATGATTAGCATCCCACCCACCCGTATTGGCCCAAGGAAACATTTATTTATTTACCATATTTACACAGCCATTCATCACACAAGCACAAGACTCTGGGCAGCATACAACATAACAGCACTTTAAAATTCCATAACCATCTAAAAACAATTAAACTAAATAAAATACACATATAAAGCAAACAGATAAAATAAACACCCAAGAAAGCAGGAGAAGAAAGATCACTTAAACTCATATAGTCACTTGCAGGCTCTTCCTGGGATTCCCCAAAGCCAGTAAGAAAAAATTTTTAAAAGATGTTTTAAGGATCTTCTAAGAAGGCTAACAGAGATGGGGGCTAACTTCACAGGTGGGGAGAGAGAGAGAGCGAGAAGAGAGAGATGATATTCCAGAGAGTGGGGACCACAGCAGAAAACGGTCACTGCCTGGAGCTCATCTGAAGGCAGGACTCAGTCCTCCTGTCTGACCTGGTGGGACCTACAGATGTAATCAGGAAGAATAATCTGGTCCCATGTCATGTAGGGTTTTTATATCTTCTATATCCAAGATATTAATAAAATTTGAAGAATGGTTTCAGTTTGGACAAAAAGTCAGTCAGCCCTGGTTCTGGAGAGACAGCAATATTCTCAAACCAGCGAGAAGCCTGATGTTATAGTTCTGTCCTCCTCAATATTTTATTTATCTGTAGAAGAGTTGTGGCTCCCAAAGCAAATGCTTTCATCAAGCAAGATCTAGGGAAAGGCTTATTTTACAACTAGTAAATGGCTTATCCAACTGCTTCCCTACATTTCCCATATCAAAGGAACAAAAAGACTTCCAGCAACCTGTAGATGGAGGGCATTCCAGGGCTACAGAAAGATGAAAAACAGACTCAGATGCTACAAGCAGTCCCTTTAGCCCCTGGCTGCTCATACCTGGCATGGAAGAGCAGTCCCATCATGTATAGATTGCAATGAAATCAGATCTTAGCTCCAAAATCAGCAGAAGTGCTACGAAGTTCACAATGAGCTCATACAACACACTTGTGTTCTTAAAGCCATTATCTCTGGCCATTAAACCTCAAAAACTCATTTAAAAATACTCATTTTAAAAAAAACAAAACCTCACCATGGGACAATTCAACGTGGGATTAGTTCCTGTTATTATTCATCAAAGCATTGCAAAAGCTGGTAGTCATAGGAATGACTTCCTTTGACACAAGAGATAAAATAATTCTGATGAAAAAGTGGTCGGCAAAAATAAAAGGAACTAAAGGCGAGTTGTCCCACCCACGGCAAGTTGGCTGTGGCAAGTTGGCTGCTGCAAATTAGCCGCTGTGAATTGGCCATGGCAAGTTGTCCCATTCTGTTGGGAAAGGGGCAGGTGAGCTTTTATTCTTTGTAAAGGTAACCATCTTTATAACTAGAATGGTTTAAGTGAGCAAGGATTGAGGGCAGAAGAGACACCACATTGTATTTATTCTCAGACATGAAAAGCCAAGAGTACCAAAGGGGGATATTGTGACACAGGCCTTGGTAAAAGGTCTAAACAGCTGAGAGGCTGGCTTGGATAAGAGAAGAGTTATAAAATAGAGACACATGATGATGCAGCTGTTTACCAATGATAATATCAGGCTCCGCTCAGAAAGAAAATGAATTTGAATAAAAATGCAGGAGTTGGAAAAGAAGATTGTAGTTGCCGTCATTTCCCAGGTCACCAGGAAAGCTAACAGTAGATTAAAAGTATAGTATTGTTTACAGATGTAGGCATGTTTGAGACTTTCAGAGAGCTCTATTCTAAGACTTGGATCTCAGAATGATGCATTTTATATTCCAGGAAACTATATAAATCCTTCTGTTTTTCACGATGCATGCCCAAATGCAAGACACTAAAAATAATCTTCTTTTAAAAAAGTACAATATTAAAGCATGCATACAATACCTTAACATCTGCAACATGACACATTTGGTGGACACATACAATCGTAAGTCACCCTTACATCTTACTCTGTAGCAAAATGAAAGACTTAAAAGTTGCCACTGAAATCACCCCTAAAGAAAAGCTAGAAAGAAACTTGGAGATTCTTCCTAGGACAGGTTTTTTTTTTTGAAGGGAATCGTGATCAATGATTGTATAACAAGTTCTCCAGGCTTGGAAAACCAAGATGTACAAATCACATCATAATGCATGATTAAGTATGACATTTTAAAAAATAAAATAGGGTGGCTTTTTTTGGGGCTTCATTGTTCCTAGTAAATGCATGTGAGCAACACACCTGAGAAGCACAGAACAGCTCAGGTTATTAGCAATGAAGTGGAACTGAGGTAGAATTCCTGCTGCGAAGATCCCTCAACCAACACTGCTGGGGGAAAGGAGCAAATGCAACCATCTTGCACCCCCCCTCACAGAAAAATCTGGAGTACCGTAATTTAGAAAGACTTAATAATATTGAGGCTTTTGTGGAAACACCACCAGAGAAGCCCACTAAGGCAGGGTTTCCGAACCTTGGCCACTTTTAAGACGTGTGGACTTCAACTCCCAGAATTCCCCAGCCAGCAGCTGGCTGGGGAATTCTGGGAGTTGAAGTCCACACGTCTTAAAAGTGGCCAAGGTTCGGAACCCTGCACTAAGGCAATACTGGGTTTCATTCACCAACCTTATCTGCACGCAATGTGGTCCTAGATTAGTTTACCCAAAAATAACCCCTACAGAGTGGAGAGGCTCTGGTTCCCATAAAAATAGAGGCAGCCTTTTTTGACACAGCAAATATCCTGTCAATATGGATTTCATTAGGAAAGAATGAAATGAAAACTGAAAATAACAGAATAGTATTAGAATAATATATTTAGATTTGGTTCATTCCCATGTTTCCTACTCCCCCCCCCCCCCAGGCTTTCTTATTTGGAAGAAAAAGGAAGGATATGCATCAGCAGGGCAGTGTCAGAGAAAAATTAGATTTCTATGGTAACAAGCTACGGTCTAGGTAATAAAAGGCCTGTTAAGTTGTGAGGCAGTTGCCAGTTTAAATTTTAGTATCAGATGGCTCTAAACATAAGCTCTGTTTATAGCTTGAAAGGCAACATTTTAGACTGGGTTTAACTCTTCTGACAGAAAGAAGAAAAGATGTGAAGAACTAACGTATAATTTAAACTAAATTAAAAACAAATCTAATTGTAGTACAGATAGTTCACAAGAGTTGTGTCAAAAGTTTCAAGCGTTATAAACACTTTATATCCTGGGTCACTTCACAATTAAGCTAAACCACTAATTCAACATAATCCCTTTCTCTTCATGCATTCCAGTTGATTAACAATTTCCTAGTATATCTGTGAAACTATTGTTTCACTTCAGGTGTTTTAGTGCACATGTGATGTGTGCTAAACAGGAAAATAAGGGAATTGGGTAATGTGGTAGCAAAAAGCACAAAATTGAGGCTTAATCAGTCAGCAGAGAACCTTACAAGAATCCAACAAAATAAGCAGGAATTATCATCTTCATCTTGCAGATAATTATGGGAGAATCAGGGACATTTATTTAAAGTTTAAGTAAAGCCTCAAAACAAGTTGTGTTATAGCAGCAAAGTTTGAAACACAGAAGCGCTCTGAAGTCAAAAACTTTAGTAGACTGCTTCTAAGGAAAAACAAAGAAACCAGTTTGGAAAGATTTTCTAAGTTTAAAGATGAAAGCAACATATGACAGCCCTCCTTGCCTTCTTTGTCAACTAATTTTATTTAACAAAGACGAAAGTGTTGTAAAATTAGGATATAACCTGCCAAAGTGCTGTTTCAAGCAAAACTGGGTAACTTTAGCAATTCTCTTTGTAAGTTTCATGTAACATCTATACATTCCACAAGCTGGTTCTTCCAAAAATATTAATAAAGCCATTCTTTTACTGTTACTATTTAGTTTTCAAGTTAATAGGAGAAAATTAAATGAACTAACCACAAAACTACAGTCACGCTTTAAGGAATCTTTTACAATACAGAGTTGTTCTATCTGGATCTACACTAAATGACAGTAAAATGATATGAAAATATTTTTACAGTCTAAGGGCTATTATGATTTATGCAGCACAGATATGGTATACTTTGGGGGGAGTGAAAGTACTGGGGGGGTTTTAATAAATATGCATGCACAAAGTGAGATGCAGTTCGAACACAAAGCCCCTGTACATAAAATACAATCCTGTGTAACATATTCAACTGATGTAACATCAAACCTTCTCTTTAGTTATAAACAGATACTCCAGAGGAATCTAAGCACCTGGTTCCTACTTTCCTGAAAGGAAAGTTTACATATAAAATGATATATAACATTCAAGATGAAATCATGTTTTATTCTCTGTCTTGACAATAGTGACACAACTATAAACAAAATCCTCCCTACACCCACGCAAAGAGGAAACTGCTTTTTTATCAGAAAGAAAATTTCCTTCCAGAGAAACAAGCTAATTTGGGAGGTTTGCTGTGCAATATACTTATTAGAAGCATTTTTTTTTCTCTGCAACTTTTGTGGAATTTCATTGAAAAAAAAAATTCTGACAATTGTCAGAACGATTGTTGTTGGTACCATAGTAAAGATGTATTTTCCAAATTGTTTTTGCCTCTTTAATTAACAGTACCAGAGTATTGTAACAGATCAATAAGTGAATCCATAGAATTCTTTAGCAGCAAGAGGTTATGTTTCTTTCCTATTGGTCAAATAATCCATGCCTCAACCCCCTTTCCAAGTGTTCAGTTAAGGTCAATTAGGCATATAAATAAGAAGAAATGCAAGGAAATTAAACTACATGGTACATCAACACAGACAACTAAGCCTGGAGCCAGGCACTTCCAAAAACAACCCCCAAGGTATTGTAAATTCTGTCTGAATTAGCAGCCACATATCCAACATCTTAGCCTTACCTGTTTTAGTAAGACCTTGTCTTCTGCATTGATTTTGAGAGAAATGGCCAGGTGGATGGCAGACAATACCACACCACTGATGACTGCTGCCCTCATCCTGATGGGTAGCAAAGTGTAGATGCTGTAGATAAAAAAGATGGTCCACCAGATGCCCTCTGAGGCACTTCTGGGCTGCATTAGCAAGCAGCCAACCACTTGCACAGCTAACACCACAAGGATGACAGAGTAGCACATGAGCCACATGTGGTCCTGGTGGAAATCATTACGGTTGCAGACGGCCCCCAGGGATACCATTAGTAGGATGGCCAGGGACAGCACCACCACGTAGGGCACTTGGTAGTGGCCATGAACAGTGTGGAAGAGCAGCATGACCAGGCAGACCAAGAGTAGCACTGCCATCAGCATGGTCAGGCTGCTCTGGTTGAGACGGAAAAAATACCGCTGGTAGAGGTGCTCCAACTTCTCTGACTGGAACTTCTTAGACCTGAAGATCTGCAGCAGGCTTCCACAACAGCTGCCCATTGAGAAGATCATCTCGGACCTCCCTTCATCACCCCCCTGCTCCTCCTCCTCCTCCAGCTCGTCGATCTTGGCCTTGATCCGTTTCTCCTCGAGTCCCAGCTCCACAGAACGTGGACGCACCTCACCCTGCTCACTACCATAGTGTCTCGGACTTGGGGCAAGGGAGGGGTCTCCTGCCCAACAGGAATGCTGGCTCTTGTCTCCACTACGATCCTGCCAAGCAGATTTGGACCTGAAGCTCATCATCCTGCAGCCACTTACCCCATGGTTCCTGCTACCTGGCAGATCATAGTCCTCCTCATTTCTCCACCTGCTTGCCATTCTGGAAGATTCCTTGACAGAGGCCCTGGTAGGGAGAGGGTAGGAGTAGCCATTGGCTCTGGATTCAGCTTCTCCCCAGGCAGAGCGATGTGGCTCTGCCCCTCCACCCCTGGGCGCAGCAGGAACTCCAAAGCCCGGAGGGCTCACGCTGTTGGAGCGGGACATACCCTGCTGGGGCAGCAGAGGAAGGGCAGGAATTCCAGGAAACCAACGAGAGGGTGGGAGGAAGGAAATCAACCAGAAGACATTGGGTGGTTCATGGCACAGACCCAAACAGCATCTCTCCGGCTCTTCCAAACAGCATCTCTTCACCAATGAACAGGAGGGTGGAAGCAAGGGCAGCAGACCAAACCTCAAATCCAGAACCAGATCCAACACTGTCCCCAATAATACTCAAATCTCTCTTAGTTGCCAGCTGGAAAGCCACTTGGGTCTCCTTCCCTTCCCAGGAGTCCAATGTTTCCTCACGCAGGATTTATATAGCCACACAGAGAGCTGACCAGGAAGCAAGTCTCCCTCCCCTCCCAGGGAAAGGAGGGCTCTCTGGCAAGGATTCCCTTTCTGTCATTTTCCCACCCAAGTCCCCGGTGTTTTGGCAGTTCGCTGGCGCATCAAGAATTCAAATCCACCACGGCAGCATGCATAGAAAACGGAGACAAGAGGAGGAAAAGGCACCTGGAGTGTTGAAATCCCCCCCCCCCTCTCGCTTTAAGCCACAATCACTCTACCACCAGAGTGCAACTTTGTAAAATCATCACTGTGGAGCATCTTGGCATCTCTCTCTCTCTCTCTCTCTCTCTCGGGATCTCCTCCCCGCGAAGGACCCGACTGTCCAAAACGAACTCAAAGAGGCGGCATCATTCCCTTGCGATCTACTCTCCGGGAAGCGGAGCAAAACCATCCAGAATCGTCATTTAAAAAAAAAAAAAAAAAAAATTTGGCCTGGAGGCAACCCGCCTATGCGTTGGTCATCTGGGCAGATGTGGCGGAAGGCAGCCCCAGAGGCAGCCCCCGAGGCGTCTGGCAAGCGACTGGCTCATTGTCCGACCCCCTCCAGTTTCGAGGCGCTTTAAGGATCGGCCTGAGGAATCGCGAGCGAGCCGCCTCTCCGAAGCCCCCTGGTCCACCCCCCAGTTCCTCCAGCTCAAGGCAGCGGCGACATTGCCGCAACGGGAAGGGGGTGTTAGCGGAGCACCCACAAACCCCCGGAGCCGGCACTCGAAGCGTTATTTATTGGAAGCGAGTCGGCCACCGGGTCGGCCCGGGCATCTTCCGTCTCCCGGGCTCGGAGGGAGCCAAGGGGGTGGGATCGCTGACGCTGCCGGGACGGCGCCGCTAGTTGCCCTTGGAACGATGGAACCCCGAAATCCGGCTCCGGTGGATCAAGGCAGAATCAGGCAGGGCCGACGGGGAAGCAAAAACAAAATAAGATAAAATAAAATAAAATAAAATGAGGGAGGGCGCAGGCGGAGAAAGCGAGAAGGCTCCTTCTTTAGACCGTCGCTTCAGCCGGCGGCGGCAGGGAGTTCTTCGGCAAAAAGCCGACGCTGCGCGGCTGCCACCAGGCGAGGATGCGCCCTGTCCACTGCAGCGAGCGGCCAACTAATCACCAGCCGTTCACCAGCTGTAGCGGCGGGGCAAAAACGCACAATCATAGGCTAATTGGGGCGTGGGGGGGGGTAAATAGCGCGCAGGAGCTGCCTTGGCGCGACTTCTTCGGAGACCGACAGCCAGCCCGCCCGCCTGCCTGTGCTGCCGCCGCCGCGCTAGACCTCCGTGCCTCTAAGCGCGCGAGGCGCTGCGGCGGGCTGAGGAGAGGCAATCTTCCCTCCGACAACGTCAGCCAGGCAGCGGCCGCCCGGTTCTTTTTTGCACGAGCAGTGGGCCTTTCCCCGCGTACGGCTGCCTCCCTGGCCTTTTCGGCGCCACGCCGGAGGAGCTTCCCCTCCGTTTTCAGCTGCGGCTCCTCGCCTTAGCCCCGCGCTCGCTCGCACACGCTCTTCTTGCGGGGAACGGCAGCCCGCCCCTTTCAAACCAACCTTTGTACGGCCCCTCTTCCACCCAAGCTGCCGCCTGGCAAAGTTCCGCCTCAGTCTTGAGGCTATTGGCTGGTTGGTCGGCCGCCGCGGCGCATGATTGGCTGTCTGAGCGAGTTAAACTGCCGGATTGGCTTCTCCTCCAATGGGTAGTTTAGGAGGCGGGCAATGTTGATCTGGTGCCTGCTACTGATCATCACCAACATCATCGTCGAAGTCAACCGTGGTTATGGTTGAATTCTGGAATACTTAAAAAAAGAAAAGAAAAGAAAAGAAAATGGGGGGGGGGGGGGGGGAGAATCATGGCAGTTCCAGAACCAGCCCTGCAATACAATCAAAGCCAAAACTGAATACATTTCCAACAACATGAAATGCCCGCCCTGTAAAAATTAAGGGTGAAACTGGAGATCATCTCATGGGTGGCTGTAGTAAATTGTTCAAACAGTATAAATGATTCCATCGTGATAGGGTTGCTGAAATTATACACTAGAGTTTATATTAGAAAATTCTGTTGCACTGTTTGCCAAAAACCACTGGCATGATGTATTTAAAAAAGTTTTGCAAAATGGGGCGATGGAAATTTCAGAAATGAGATTTCAGAAATCAAAGGAATAGAACATTATAGCAGGTATTGGTGTTATAGAAAAGAATAAATGGTCCCCTAATGTGGCAGTGCCTTGAGACAGGGAAGCTGATTTGAAAAAAATGAAGAAAATAACAAATAACATGATTTACAAATTGACCTTGAAAATTGTGGAATAAAAATCTGTTGTTGTACCTATTGTAATTGAAGCTCTTGGTGCAATATTAAAAAGATTCAGCAAACATTTAGAAATTCCAAACTGAATGGATTTGACAATACTAATTTTGCATCAGCATATGTTTTACTAGACAACCCATGACCTGTTGGGTCAAACTTTCAAAATGGCCACAAGTGTACAAAAAAACGCAATGGAAACTGAACTGACTTCCTGCCAGCTTACCCATTGGTTTTGCTTGTGGGAAGCTGGCAGGAAGCATCAGAAGATACTCCACCTCCTCCTTTGCTGACCCACAGGACTGCCTGCCCCCTTGTTGGAGAATAGAATAGAATAGAATAGAATAGAATAGAAGCTGAAGGGACCTTGGAGGTCTTCTAGTCCAGCCCCCTGCTCAAGCAGGAGAACCTATACCATCTCAGACACATGACTGTCTAATCTCTTCTTTAAAATCTCCAGTGATGGAGTGCCCACGATTTCTGGAGGCAATTGGTTAATTGTCCTCACTGTCAGGAAGTTTCTCCTTAATTCTAGGTTGCTTCTCTTTTTGATTACTTTCCTTCCATTGTTTCTTGTCCTGCCCTCTGGTGCTTTGGAGAATAGTTTGACGTTTTACCCCCTCTTCTTTATGGCAGCGCCTCAAATACTAGAATACTGCTATCATGTTACCCCTATTTCTTCTTTTCTTTAGATTAGCCAAACCCAATTACTGCAGCCATTCTTCATGTGTTTTAGTCTCCAGGGCTTTGATCATTTTAGTTGCTCTTCTCTCAACTTTTTCCAAGGTCTCAACATCTTTTTTATGGTATGGTGACCAAAATTGGTTGCAGTATTCCAGGTATGGTCTTACTAGGGTTTTCTAAAGCAGTATTAATACTGCATGTGATGCCTTTGTTTATACAATCCAGGATTGTATTAGTTTTTTGGGGGAGATAAAATGAGCTGCAGATTGCAAAGAAAACTGCGCCCCAGCTCTCTATCTGGTGTGTCTCCAAGGTCCCCCTTCCTGCAGGAGTAAAAGGGCTCATCCACCAACAGCCAGCACCTTCTAGCCCAGTGGTTCTCAACCTTTTTAATGCCGTGACCCCCAACCGGTCGTAAGTCGAGGACTAAACCGGTCGTAAGTCGAGGACTAAACCGGTCGTAAGTCGAGGACTAAACCAGTCGTAAGTCAAGGACTTTCCCTGCCCGGGAGCGCCACGCATGCGTGGTTCCACCCCCTGCGCCGGCCAAGGCATAACTGGCAAGCGGCAGAGACGGAGCAGGCCGACCACCAGCTGGCCCAGCCCAAGGGAGGTAAGGCACCCACCGGAAAAGGGGAAAAAAATGGCGGACAAAAAAATGGCGGACAGCCTTGCTTGGCGACCCCCATGAAATGGTCGATCGACCCCAAATGGGGTCCCGACCCACAGGTTGAGAACCACTGTTCTAGCCTAACCAGCAAGCTTCTGAGTGGTTCCCTCATCCTTCCATCACTGTTTTAAAAAAATCATATTTTGGAGGGAAATTTCATTGAAGGTTAAAAACAGACACGAGTTTCTTCCTTACCAGATTACTCAATGCCTCCAACAATGATAAAGTCAATAATGTACTGCCTTTATTGGAAAAGCGATACATTCAGAGATGTATTTGCCTTGAAAACAGCCCATATTAAACTGTATAACACAGTCAAACATCAGCACGAGAAATATTTTGACATTTTGTATTATATCATAAACTGTTTTATGATAATGTTTGTCATAAAATGTTTTATACAATTTGCAAAATTTCAATTCCACAAGAGTCATGGACTCCAGATTTTGAACATATTCTTAAGTTAGCCATTTGAGGTACGTGGTTCATAAACTGCTGCCTTACAATGCACCATTTTGCCCAATTAAAACTTACAAGAACTAGAATTTTAGTAGTATATATAGATAGATGTGATACTTTCATGAATTTCGGGTTCTTGATGAGAACCCTGATCAACAGTGTTAACATTAAGTAATCATTAAATAAATTAGGCTGTAACAATCAACTGGACGATGAAGATGATGATAGCAAGGTTATTTTTACTCCTTCAGGGACCTCACAATTAATTAGTCTGCTGTAGTTACAACTTCACTGGTTGTTTTATGCCTGGCTTATCTGATTACTTGGCAGGTAGACCAGAACAAGATTCGCTATGGTAATAAAACCTCACAGGTCCCAATCAATCTCTCTTTTACCTTTATGTAAATTCTGGGGGTGTCTGAGATACTTTCTAGCCCTTCTGGGTTTGTGCAATGTTTATCTGCTTGTTGCCTTGGTAACAGATCATCCCCCCTCTCTCTCCATCAAGTTCATTCTCTTTAGTCTCTATAGGTACATGCCACCCTTAGGCTAGCCCTTTTCACCCGATGGCATCACCTCCCACCAGTGTGAAGATTTGCATTTTTAGAATAATTCAGAAAGACCTGCACAAACAACCTAGTGTGACTTGTCAGAGGCTTTGAAAACTGAACAAATCCACTTCCTCCAAACATCACTGCCAATCAGGAAGGGTCCACCACTACTACCTTTTTTTTTTTTGCAGTCACCTCTGCCCCAAAAGACACTGCCAAACAACTTTAATGCCTCCATGTGCCATTGCCAGCTACAGTGCTATCACCGCCTCACTGCTGCCAAAGAGCGATTGGCATGCCAACTATTCCTTTGGGGCCCGTGATTACTTTTTCAGGTATCAATGTGTCCCTTTTCCTTTTACGAGTTGTTCAGGCATGCCCTAAATTTGGTGCTCTAGGCTTTTACCTAAAGATGGCCCTGTGCCTATCTTAATGGCAAGCAGATATTCACATACTTTGATTTCATGTGGCAAAGCTGAAAACAATTCTGGCAGACAGAATTAAAGACATTATTGAAAATGTCCTTCGAAAAGCTACCGATTGTTGCTATGGGGACAGGTTGCAATCTGGCTGTGGGGATGCTGTGATGGTCATAAGTGCAATGACCAGTCATAAGTCACTTTATTCAATGCTGTTATAACTTTGGACAGTTGCTAAATACTGTAAATGGTTGTTAACTTAAGGACTACCTGTATTTAGTAACCTTCTATCTAGCTGGCATTCCTCAGCTGGTTGTATGATCAGGAACAAGTTTGGTAAGGACAAAAGTTCCCTGATTTCTGATCAGATTAGAAGTCACAATTCAGCACTGGTTACTACAAAAGCTAATCAAATGCCAGGAAATCTATATGCTGACTATTAAAAAAAACTATTCTTGTAATTTTAAGTACTATATTTGCCATGATGAGCTCAACCTCATCATACAAATTGTCATTATTGCATCCATAGAAAGAAGAGGATTCATGAAAGATCCAGCTCTATATTGCTATTTGAAAAAAAATATCAGTGAATAAATACTTGCAAATATTTTCTAGATTTTGACATTCTCATTAAAATTGTGGGTAATTTTTTTTTTTTAAAAAGGAGAGTACTTGGGCTGTTGTACTTACAGTACTAATAGGTTACTACAGCTGATACATACATGGCTCTAAACCAGTGTTCCTAATGGGGAACTCCAGACTTGTGGACTTCGACTCCCAGAATTCCCCAGCCAGAAAAAACCATTTCTGAGAATTCTGGGATTTGAAGTCCACACATCTGGATATTACCTCTATTGGGAAACACTGCTTCAGACCATAACCAAACAGATCATTTATGGCTGAATGCAATACATGATAAATGTCCCAGAGCATATTGTTTGGGAACAGCTGCCGTTTCCAGGGCTGAGGAATTGACCTACTTTCTGCCCTGCTTCTGGAGAGCTTGTGGAGTTTCTTTGTTGTCAGCTGGAACTGCGATCATTAACCTTTACAAATCAGGTCACAAGCAGTGAAACTGCCACTTCCCAAATCTCTGAGTTGGCTTTTTGATAAATGTTCCCTATTAAGTGAGCCAACCTAAACCCAAGCTGTATGTATTTGTACATACTGTATGTATTTTGAATCTGTGATTTTATTTAAAGACAACTGGACAATTTCTAAATACTTGGAACATTCTCTGGTATATTTTATGTGAAATTATTCACTACATAAAATGCTAATGAGAAAGAACTGTAGGGGATAGGGAGTTAGCCCAGCCATTTCCAACTTCAGAAGTTGCCTTCCAGAAGTATTTGATTGCAATTGCCAAACTGACTATGTTGTCTAGAGAGAATGGAAGATCCAGCCCAATTAGATAGATGCTAGATCAGATTGGGGAAGGCAGGGACAGTAATTCTTTTTTAATCCCATTTTTTAATCCCACTGGTCTAATAAACAGGATTCAGAGCATTTGCTGCCAATGTTAGGTAAAATATCTTAATGTCACATTCATCAATGAAACTCATTACCTAGTTAAGTGGTGAACTTCTTTTTTCTAGCTATTTTTAAGTGGAAGGTAGTCAAACATCAGCCATAAAGGCAAAACTGAACAATACACAGTTCATTGAAAACTAGGATTTTAGAAATGTAGCCTATACATTTTAAAAAGCAGTTCATTATGCAAACACCAGCATTTTTAGATTTTGCTTCATATGGTAACCTACAGTAATTAGTTTCACATATTCATGGTGTTTGTTTGTTAGGTTATATTTTATTTATCTGAAATTTAGTAAATTTAGTAAACATTTAATTTTTTCTTTTTTATGTATATTTCCTTTACTTTGGAGTTGTCTGTTTAAAAACTGATTATGACATCCCAAACACACAAGCTGGCAGTTTTAAAATACATATTACTTCATATTCTCATTATTATTACAACTACCTATAAAAACTGGCAATGAGAAGCATCATCACCTATTTCTTACATACTCACTGCAAGAAAATATATTTGTCAATATAGGTGTCCATCTCGAAACAGCAAACATCTGCATCCAATTTTTTTTAATTGCAAAGATTTGTTAATTGATCTTATGAGTAATAATCCCAAGCAAATAAAAACCAAAAGCTTTGTTCAGGCATGTGCAGAAATCTATTTAGAAGCTAAATCAATTATATTTGGATATAATAATTGTGTACAGTATGTGAACCAAATAATCAAAACTGACCTCAATGGAGTATCTTCAAGATCAGTGTTCCATAAGTAAAGTGGTGAACAGAGAAAGCTCTTTCCCCATTTTTCATGCAGCTTGAGTTGACTGAATACTTGAAAAAGGTGACTTCAACATACAGAAGCTTGATATGAATCATTATTCCTTTTGATAGGTGAATACCATAATTTTCAACTGGTCCTAGAAATGAAATTATTACAAGCTTTGTGGGTTTTTAAGAAGTGCTAAAACATATCCCAACAACCATTTCTAGTAACACCTGTAACAACTTTTGTGTTGGAAGGTATTTCTGTCCAAATAGCACACTCCATTTAGCAAACATCACTTTAGACCCTTTCCCATCAGGATTTGGAATTCTGGTAGGCTAACAAAAGTATATTTATTTATTTGCCTGCTTATATCCCACTTTTATTATTTTTAAAAATAACTCAGGGTGGCAAACATAACCAAAACACACCTTCCTCCTCCTATTTTCCCCACAACACTGTGAGGTGAGTTGGGCTGAAAGAGATGACTGGCCCGAGGTCACCCAGCTGGCTTTCATGGCTAAGGTGGAACTTAAAGTGATAGTCTTTAGCTTTCTAGCCTGGTACCTTAACCTCTAGATAAAGCCATCTCACTAAGTTATTATTGGAAATGAAGTATTTTAATCTATTCATAGATAGAACCAGATGCCTTTGAATTACTTTGAGGGCAATTGAGAAATTTGATAAAATTTTCTGGGGCTTTTTGGCTTATGGCATCTCAAAACACTATTGCTACTTCCTTTCCATGTATGGACATACCTGAGTAGGATGGAGTTTGAATGAAGCAATGAAGTATGGTATCTGATATTGACAGCAGTTGCTGACCAATGAGGTTTTTTGACTTCTGCAAATTGACCACCTGTCAGAGTGGTTGTCAGAGCACTGCTATCTGCTAGAATTCAATTAGACAGATTTCCTAGGAAGGCAGTCTCAAATCCATTCTGGTGCTTTTTGAAAATAGAAATACTAAGATGAAGAATGACCATGGAGTCCATCAACTATAAGATGACAGGTTGCTAAATACTCTATTGACATGGGTTTCAGCAGAAGTCTTAGAGTTATAAACTTGACTCTTTGCTAATGCTTGGATATTGATGTGTAACCCTTATTACATTGATCCATGCGAACAAGATTGTTGTTGAAGAAAAATCAGGTGATGGACTTTTTTCCCTTTGTTATGAGAGCTTACTTTTAAATATTCCTTAGTACTCAAAGCCAGAACTGAATATTTTGTATATCAGTTCCCTATGCAGATACAACTTCTCAGACAACTCTCTGCTGGACAATTTGGAGGCTTCTGCACTTCCTTTTCTCATCACTACTAACTTTGCCTTAACAGCATCCCTGATAGTAAAACTGCATTCAGCTGTCTGCCTGAAACTTGGTAGATAAATGGTTTCTATCCAATTCGATCCCCCCAAATGAAGTGGTTCCATGCATTTTTGTGCTTCTCCATGATAGCGTATGCTTAAGTCTAAAATTTAATTTTTTAATTTTATTTGTATCCCGCCTTTATTTTTACAAATAACTCAAGGCGGCGAACATATTCAACACATCTTCCTCTTCCCATTTTCTCCACAACAACTCTGTGAGATGGGCTGGGCTGAGGGAGAGTGACTGGCCCAAGGTCACCCAGCTGACTTTCATGGCTAAGGTGGGAGTTGAACTCATGGTCTCCCACTTTCTACTCTGCTGCATTAACCACTAGACCAAACTGGCTCCAATCCAGGGGTGTCAAACTGCCGGCCCACAGGCTGGTTTCATCATACCGGAGCCGCGCCCACCCCATTGCCGGCAATGGCAAAAAAGCTCCGATACATCGCGCGACGTCACATGACGTCGTGAGTTTGACATGCCTGCTCTAATCCATTTAAAACAAATTTTATTTTACTATCCTGAAAAGCTATATAAACAAGACAGTATCCTGAATTAATCTCTGAAGCTAATTGGCAGCATTTTACTTTGAAAGGCTAGATGTGACCAATGTATATGTGTTTGTACTTTGTACTAGCTGTAGCTTTCATATAAAGCTTTTTTTTGGGGGGGGGGGTGTTCCATACTGGTTGGATTACTGTAGACCTCCAAATGTGAATGCTGTGCAAGAGTGACTAAATCCCTTAATACAAGGCCAGCAATCTAGTGACTCAGTCAATACTAAATAACAGGCAACTACAGCCAGCTATTCTAGGTAAATAAGAGATCTCAGAAGTACTTCTGAAAATACTCCTTTGAGGAAAGTGTAGTTTCAACTACAGCAGGCAAGGATCAAATTATACTTTGAATACACATTCATATAACAAAGTTCCTGCCTCTTTTAAATGCAAAGTAGATGCAGAAGCCAGAGATGTTTAACTGAGTAGCAGTAGCAACAATGCACAGACTACATATTTGATGGATTCATTACAATTCTGTATTTAACTTTGCAAATAAGTATCTGAAAACATTCATAGAAAAGCCATCTCAGGTTCAAGGATGATCTTAAGTAGAAAATTGGTTCCACATCAGTAAATTACAGTAAATTACATTCCATATCTGCTCAAGAGAAGAAGGAAAAGACAACAATGTAATTGTGTAGAAGAAATCTTCCATACGAATTAGTATGCTTAAGTTAATGTATTCATCCTAGGTTAATGTCCTAGGAGCATTTTATCTGGATTATCCTGCTTCAATAATATTGGTTACTATTCCAAATTCAAGCAGGCATAATTACTTTGATACTGCAGTACTGAGGGAAAAATGTACTCAGCTAACCATTTCACTACAAGGCAAGTGCAAAACAATGTCTTTCAAATATGCATACATTGTCTCTCAAAGCCTCCGTTAATATTAAATTTTAAAAATATTTGAAAACATTTGCTCTGTAAAGTATTTATTATAAAATTACAATTGTATTGTTCACAACATTAAAAAATTACAAAATACTACAATTTCTATCAAATTCTATTACAGGAATATGGATTAAAAATCCAGTTGTATATCAATAATAAACATGTTACTTGAAGCATAACAATTTTATAAACTGGCCTACATATACATGCTCCAAATCTTTCCTGACAAATGAACTCATGATTATTTATCATAATCAAAAGAAGTGAAATCACCATCTGTAAGTTCAGTGTAAGATACAAACTAGATAGGCTGTTTATACCACCATTATATACATCACAAAAATTATCCCAACACAAGCACATGGCTTCTGCTGCAACCTTAATACACATGCAGAAAAATATATATATGTGAAGAATATCTCAGACTATAGCACAGGGGAAAAATCCTTGTAACAGAATCTCATAAATAATTAATTAAAATACACTTTAAAAGACATAATTCATCAATTTCAAAAAACATAATTCAAACAAACTTAATTTCTGGTAATCAAGAAACTAATATTGAGTTTGCGATACGGTTGAAGTAAAATGTATTTTAATAAACCAACACTGCAGCTTAATCTAGATTCTAAAGATTGTCTTTACAAGAATTGAAAAATAAGGCAAATTTGTCTTGAAATCAAGTCATCTTAACAGCCATCTGGTAAATGGATGTAGTACAAAGGTATTAGATAAGGATACTTAACACTCAATAAATTCTCATTTGGGATGCAGTTATATGTGTATATTTGGGCCTGGTAATCGCCATCTATTTTTTTGTTCTTCAAGGAATCATGCATCATATAATTAATTAACTCTTCATTCACAAATACAATGTGCCTAACCTCAACCCTGCACAAAGTACTATGTGCATAGAGCCCTTGTTGCCATGTACGTTAATGAGCACAATGCCCATGCACAGCACTAATATGACTGAAGAATTCATACTGCATTAATTGATCGACTAAGCAAGAGCAGAGCAGTTCAGCCTTCTCCAGCTACCCTGGGACAGCAGCTCTCAGCAGTCTAGCCACAACTCTGCCAGAGGAGATTTAATTGAAAAAGTCTTATTTACTGCATTGTTGTATCTTAAGTAAATAGTATCAAAGGCACTGATAAGCTGTTTTTGCCTTAACTCACTAAGTAAATCATTCAAGTTCTAATAGCAAGTCTGTAATGGAAACCAATGGTACATAATTTAATACATTTTCCTCCTTAGTGATTTTCTTCAACAACCTAGCACACGGGTGTCAAACTTGTCACGTCACATGATGTGTCACAACATATCGTGACTCTTTTTGCATTGCTGGCAATGGGGTGGGCGCGGCTTCAGTATGATGAAACTGGCCCATGGGCCGGCAGTTTGACACCCCTGACCTAGCAGTTTTCATTGCTGTAGCATGAGAAACATCAAGCTAAAAAACAGTGTAGTGTTTAAATGCTCAGCACAGAACCCATGGATTTAAGGATCGGCTATAGGTTAAATACAAAACTCATGCAAAGATCTCTTTATTTCAACACAGAGGCTCAAAGATTGCAAATATTTTTTACACAAGAACAAAAGAAAAATTCACATCTCTTTCCCCAAGCTGTTTTTCCTCTCCACATAGGGGCTCCACCTGGGTACCCATAATCTTCTGCTTCAAGGGGGGGGGGAAATGCTTGAAGGTTACCCCAAGTAGCAAAATAACCTACAGCATGGACCTCAGCTGTGGTTTGGGGCCCCTGGCAGGTTCATGAGTTTCTTAGAAGGGAGTCCCACTTTTTTTTAAAAAAAATATAGGGAAGTCTAACTCAAACCTTTGAGTATTACTAACACAAAATTGGAATCATCAATTGCACTAATTCATTTAACATATTAGGGGGGGTGGTGTCACAGTATCCCAGTTTGTAACCACTGGCATACACAGTAACTGTTAACAACTCTACACACATTCCTCCTATTCTAGCAACTGCCTTCAGAGAGTAGTTTCCTTACACACACAATTAACACTATTGTACATACTGTATCTGCTTGGAACGTATTTTAGTTGTGTGATGAAACATTGAGCAGGAAGCTTTATAATAAAACAAAGTTCCTTTGCTGCTTTTTGAACAGCATTAGTAGCAACTCAGTTTTATACAATACTACAGCTGGCAGCATTTATTCATTAATTACTGGAACACATGGAACCAATGTATAGCAACTTCAAATGTCAGCTTTTACATAATCCATTCTCCAGAACATGATTCTGCAAAAACTTTACAGAAACCTTAAATCAGACATGGCCACTTCTTCCCAATTTCAAAAAAATGTTCTACATTTATTAGAAGTTCAAAAAGTGGGCATTAAAATATTTCTGAACTGGGTTTGTTTCCTAAGGATGGATATGTTTCTTTTCCCCATCAAGAACTTCATAAACAATAAACTTGGACTGGAAAAACGAACAATTGAATTTGGGATGTTTCACCCAACTGCTACAAAAATATAATCTTATTAAATTCTAGAACCAAATGTGTTCATTTTTATAATAGGTTGGACAACTCACGGCCAACTTCCATTATAGTTTTTGGAATTCAAAATACCCTAAAACAAACTATATGTGCCCATCTTTTGTTTAAAAGGATTCCTATTCCACCAGAATGGAAAAGAAATCGGTAAAATCCTATCCTGCTTTGACAGTGTAAGTCATCTCTCTTATGGCTCTTAGTTGCAAAGCAAACAAATACAGAATACTTCTCAACAGTAAAGAACTTACCATTCTCTGCTGTAAACTACCAGGGCAATTTTCAAGCAGCTTACAAAATATCCTAATTGAGCCTATGCCAGCAAAGATATGACAGAAGGAATAGCTGAAGCATAGCAGCTTAAAGAAAGGACTATTAAGGATAAAGTGAAATCAATCACATCAATACAATGTGTGTGCTGCCATATGTAGGTAAATCTGCTTAGGGGATAGAACTGATCCTTCAGAAATAAAACATTGAGCTGTTGCCTTGGATCCAATTTGGAAGAACAACTATGGTATATGTCACAGGTGTCAAACTTGCCACGTCATGTGATGTGTTGCGAGGTATCGGGACTTTTTTTTGCATTGCCGGCAATGGGATGGGCACAGCTTTGGTATGATGAAACTGGCCCGCGGGCCGGCAGTTTGACACCCCTGGTATATGTGGAAACATTGATGCAGTGCTTCTCTGTAGTTCAACAGCAATGCCAATTTCCAGGCTCACAGTGTAAGGATTGGAAAAATAATCCTGGAAATTATTTAGTCCAATCTCAGCCTGATGCAAAAATCCATCAAGCAGCAGCTATGCAATCCAGGGGCAGATGTAACTATTTTCATGAGCTGCACAGTTGCTATGCCTGCATTCTGGTGTGCTGAAACGTTTCCCAAATCAAATCTGAAACACTGCATACATCTGTATCCCACAACTGCTGCCCCATATCATGCAAAGCAGCCTTAAGAACAGGGATTTAATTATTTGTGCTGATGGGAAGTATTTGACCAGCATCTACAGCTAAACGAGGTAGTAAAGAATTCCATGTCCTTTTTTCCTGCTGAGTAGATGTACAATGAGCTGAGAGGTTATGCAATATTTGCTAGGTTCCTAAAGCCCTTAGAAAGTGGGCTAACATAGAAAAGCTTTTTCATGATTCAGATGGACTGAAATGTTATTGAATTGTCTTATGTCCACGTTGGCAAGAATATACCAGTCTAAAGTTAATCACAGAAGCCATGGTTTTCATAAGACAACCATTCACAATCACAAGGATAAAACTGAACCAGAGTCTGGTAAAATCTTTTTTTCCAGTTATAAACATAAAATGGCTTAAGTGTGCTAAATTTGTAAATCAATGCCCTGAATTGGTTTAAAGTGGCTGCTTTGTTAATGGCCAGCTATCAAAAATTCCAAGAAAATGCATGCTATATTTTAATGATCCTGCAAGACATGGGGATGACGTTACCCTTTACAGTGTAGAACTAATGTGCTAAGCTGGTAGTATGCAAAGGGAAAAATAGAATGATCTTGGTTGCAGGCTTAGAATGATTCAGATGGCACAACTTGCTCTCAACAATAAGCCACCATACTCCCAAAGGAAAGACTGTCTCATCAGCACACCAAATGGATAACTGAGGAATGAATTAAGTGCTGTTCTTCTTCCAACATTCACACAAATGTATGCTTATGTTTGCTGTATAAATTTGGCTACGAACCCTTTAATACAAGCCACTGCTAGAGGCAAAATTGTTAGACAAACCATTAAGACAAACTCTTTAACACGTTGCAGTATCTATCTGGCTTGGAGGAAATAATGGGACGGACAAAAAAAAATTACATCTTTCTACAGAATGATTAACAACAATGCCAAAGGTTCCTGTAAGGCATTCCCCCCCCCCATAGTAGAACGAAGTAAAAAGTGGCAGTGGAGTAAAAGATATACTTCTTAGACTAAGTTAATGTACATAAATTTAGTACTAAATGTATAGGAAGGATGAGCAATACCAGCAGCATTTTTAGAAATAATAAAGCCTATGCCCTTACCATGATGGCTTCAAATTAAAAATATAAATGACAATTTGCATTTTCTTCAAGACTATCAAAGCAATTATTTAATTAAAAATATTCAAAGATTTCACAATAATTTTCCATATAAAATGTCAATTTTCCAAATGAGTTAGCTTTGAAACACATTAAACTTTCATGCAATAGCATCAACTTTAGGCCCAAATTAATGGAGTCTTAAAATGTGTTGAATTTAAATGAATAGATTTTAAGAAAAGTATCTTCAATTTCTCTAAATGCTTATTTTCCTAAAAGAATCCATTTCCTTAACAGATTGGAATTGGATGAATTTGGACAGCAATTTTAAAGCCATACCAAAAGTTTTTTTTTTTTTGTCAATGCTGGTCACAAATTATTTAAAGCTACTAGTGTAGTAGTTAGGAATACAAAGGGAAGGAAGGAGGAAGTTGTATCACTAAAAAGTACTTTACTTTTTCTATTTTCCAGTTTTTTTTAACGTGGCACCCTTTATCTTGTTTTTCTAACTTTGTATATTTTCTTTGTATTTTCTCTGTACTTCAACAATGAAATACAGATTATAAAAACAAATTAGCTATAATGTATGCATTTCAATAAAATAGGGTTTTGGTGGAGAGAAGCATTCAAGAATAGCAAGAGAACATCCATGTTTGAGGTATTAAGATTATGTTGCATCTTTAGAACACTCATTCATTCTTGTGCAACAACGCAGTATTTTAAGGCCCAACTACATAAAAAAAAATCGGTTGTGCAGATTATGCAACTGGTTACAGCTATTATCATGGTAACACTGTCTCTTTGTTTAGGCTTGTTAGATATGAATATGATCTTCTCTAAGATCAGGATCAGCCATTTTTAGGAAGCTGATGGCAGTTTAGGTAAATGTTCCAAAGCATTCCAGATAATATTGTTATGATGCAATGTCAGACATGCAAATTTTGAAAAAATTCTAATCCTAATCTAAGCATCACACTTACTTATCTATGACCTTTATGATCAGGCATGTGATGATAGTTTTTAGTCAACGGATTATAGATACACTTAAAAAAAAATAAAAAAGAGGTTTCACTATAACAAGACATGC
>NW_015388495.1:0-18540 GCF_001527695.2 Protobothrops mucrosquamatus
GTGCGTATGCTATTCTTGCTGCCGTTGTTGTATGTAGAATTAAGTACCGTATTTCTTTACTATATTTTCTGTTTAAAATACCCAGCAAAAAGATCTCTGGTTTCCAGTCTACAGGTTGGTCTATTATTTCTTCGATCCATCTTCTTATTTTAGTCCAGTATTTTTTTGCAACTGGGCATGTCCACCATAGATGATAATAAGTAAAATAGCCAAGGTTGAGAAATACTATTATACTTTTTTACTTGCTCAGTGTTGAATGTTATATGTCTATAATTTGAAGGTGCTTCAAATTATAAAATCATACCATTATACAATTATGCAATCATTCATTTTAAGACACACACAGCAAACAACCAGATCCACTGTTTTTCCAAAGAATACAAATCAAGAAAAAAAGAATCTTGTGTTATATAGTTGGTAGGGCAGATATATATGACCTGTTTTAGTCTCCTTGCAACCTGACCTAAATTGATGTTTCACTGCTCCTGAATTCCATAAATATATTTAACACTACTCCATAAATACATTTAGTATTAGAAAAAAATAAGAAGAGAAAATTTCTCTGAGTGGCAGACCTTGCATGATACAGCAAACTCTTCCTTGAACTGAGCTCAGTCAACAAACAAATTCTAATTTCACGTTCATCCATGTGGGAAAGGAACTTGCTATGATGGACCAGGAAAAAATAAAATTTGGTTTGTGAATAGCTCAATGCAAATATCAGTGCGCATTGCATATGAGAAAGATAAATTCCATTGTTAGAAAAGGGAATGAAAACGATCAATATGCAGTAATAATTTGAATTTGTATGTCATTGTGTTCAGAATACTGTGATTCTTTCTTGACCCCATCAAGAGGAGCTACACAAATCAAGGAGGGGTTAAATCTCAACACTACTTAGTTAAGGGCAGGAGTACAAGGGAGGCAGTATGTAACAGAATTGAAGGGGACCTGGAGGTCTTCTAGTCCAACCCCTGCTCAAGCAGGAGAGCTTGTTTCAAACAAGTGACTGTCCAATCTCTTCTTAAAACTCTCCAGGGATGGAGCACCCACAATTTCTGGAGACAAGCTGTTCCACCGATTAATTGTTCTAAGGTCTCAGGAAATTCCTCCTTCGTTCTAGGTTGCTTCTCTCCTTGAGTTTCCATCCGTTGTTTCTTGTCCTGCCCTCTGGTGCTTTGGAGAATAGGCTGACCCCCTCTCCTTTGTGGTCAACTATCAAGATGAATACAATAATGCTCAATATGGAGAAACAGATAGACGTTCCTCCCAACTCCATAATGTTAAACTGTTGCTAATTGTGGGATATTCAAATCAAGCAAGATGACTCATTTCTTTCCATGGCATTTAACAGAACTGTGCTGGTTTAAATGGAGATTCAAGCAACGCATGGTAGATTAAGCAATTGCTAGCTGCAAAATCATAGCTAAAATTGTCTTTATTGTGCCTGTTCTGCAGGTATCGTGTTTGATTATAACAAGACTACAGTTCCTGAACTTAGTAATTGGGAAGGGCGTTTTTTCCCCCAAAGCCTACCTGGAAAGCATACTATACTCAGAAGAACTTTTAATCCAGTAATTGATGTGTTTTTTTCTGGTGAGGACCATTGGAAATCATAAATGTCCTTGATGTCTCCTCTGTGTGGATGGGGCTTAGAGGTATTTGAAGAAGAATGGAAATGATCTACTGTTTTTTCTAACGGGATGGAAAGAGAAGCCAAGCAAGCTGGCTTGAAATAACCAGAGATTTCAAAAAGAGTTAATTTTGGAGCCATGGAACAATATGCTACTTCAAAGAAATGAAGCACGTGTGCTTCTGATATGTGGCTTGGTTTCTCTAATTAGTGTGTGGAATTCTTTGCTAGTAATGGAAGCTATAACTGGGCTTCAGTATTCTAATTACTGCCATTCTTTTCTTCTTGGTCATTCACAAAACTACAGTAATTCGTCGAGTCGTTTTATCTATTTTGGGCCGTACGCAACTCTTATCGAGAAATTAAAGGAGAAATAAAAGTTGTACCAATGGAGCTGACATTCCCAGTCTTCCCCACTGGGTATGCATTTATTGTTGTGTAAAGATATAAAGATCCTTTTCCAGGGCGCTTGGGCAGGAGGTCAGACTAGAAGATCTCCAGAGATCCTTCCAGCCCTATGATTCTATGATATAGTCCCATCACTTTTCTTGGATGGCTGAAGAGATAGAACAACACAGAGGCTCTTCTGGGATAAAATGACCCCAGTCTATGTTTTTATGTGTTCTTAGGACACAGTAATCCTGTTCATGACCCAGGTAAGCTAAGGTTAGCAGATTTTTGTTGTTGTTAGTTGTGAAGTCGTGTTTGACCCATCGCGATCCCATGGACCACGTTCCTCCAGGCCTTCCTGTCCTCTACCATCTTCTGGAGTCCATTGAAGCTCACGCCTACTGCTTCAGTGACTCCATCCAGCCACCTCGTTCTCTGTCATCCCCTTCTTCTCTTACCCTCCATCTTTCCCAGCATTAGGCTCTTCTCCAGGGAGTCCTTCCTTCTCATGAGGTGGCCAAAGTACTTGAGTTTCAACTTCAGGATCTGGCCTTCTAAAGATCAGTGGGGGTTGATCTCCTCTAGGACTGACCGGTTTGATCGCCTTGCAGTCCAGGGGACTCGCAGGAGTCTGGACTGCAAAAAGTCAACAAATACCAATATTTGTGCCCAATAAGATAAAAATATAGAAAACAATAAACTTTTGCCCGCATTTATATGGGAATAATCAATCTATAGGATGGGGAGTAGAATAGGAGTGCCTTCAATGGAACTTTTTTTTATAGTTTGCACTCATCGATGGAAATTTTATACAGCAGCATGCAAGGATGTAAGCATTACCTTGGCGTAAGATGGGTGGCCTATAGATTTTATAAATAAATAAACAAATGTCCACAGTAGTGAGTTAAAAAGCCAAGTTGACAATCACAGGTTTGTGATCCTGCTCCCTTTTTTTGTGCTTTTCAATTTTCTTGATTTCCCCCTGTAAAAAACTCCAACCACAGAAAATTATAAATCTAAACTGTTATATCACACACATGGGGTGGTGCAGTGGCTCAGAAGTTAAGACACACTGGGCTTGTCGTCTGGAAATCCAACAGCCTGGGTTCGCAACCTGAGCACCGTGCAACAGGGTGAGCTCCCGTTTCTTGTCCCAGCTCCTGCCAGTCTAGCTGTTTGAAAGCATGCAAATGGGAGTAGATAAATAGGCACCACTCTGTGCGGAGGTAACGGCATTCTGTGACATCATGCTGGCCACATGACCTGAGAAAAGTCTTTGGACAGAGTTGGCTCAAAAATACTTGAAATGAGTACAGAATAAAATCCACGGGGACTCCTTTACCTTTATTTATTTATTTATTTATTTATTTATTTATTTATTTATTTATTTATTTATTTATTTATTTATTTATTTATTTATTTATTTATTTATTTATTTATTTATTTATTTATTTATTTATTTATTTATTTATTTATATCCCGCCCTTCTCCTTACGGACTCAGGGCGGCTAACAATCAGATAAAAACACACACATTATACACCTATTTAAAATTGATTAAAAAGAAATATTTAAACTCGTCGAATTTTAAAAATAAATAAAACCCCTTTAAAATCCCTTAGGCCAGTCCCGCAAGCTGGAACAACCACGTCTTGAGGGCGCGGCGGAAGGAAGGGAGATCAGGGATCACCCTGATCTCCGGGGGCAGTTCGTTCCAGAGGGTGGGAGCTCCCACAGAGAAGGCCCTCCCCCTTGGGGTCGCCAGCCGGCACTGTCTGGCTGACGGCACCCTGAGGAGACCCACCCTGTGGGAGCGTACAGGTCGGTGGGAGGAAATCTGTGGCAGGAGGCGGTCTCGAAGATAGCCAGGTCCGATGCCATGGAGCGCTTTAAAGATAATAGTCAGCACCTTGAAGCGCACCCGGAAGGCCACCGGCAGCCAATGCAACTCGCGCAAAAGCGGCGTAACGTGGGAGCGACGAGTCCCTCCCAACACCGCCCGCGCGGCCGCATTTTGAACTAGCTGGAGCCTCCGGGTGCTCCTCAAGGGGAGCCCCATGTAGAGAGCATTGCAGTAGTCCAGGCGGGAAGTGACAAGGGCATGAGTGACCGTGCGTAAGGCGTCCCGATCCAGAAACGGCCGCAACTGGTGAATCAGGCGAACCTGATAAAAAGCTCCCCTGGTCACGGCCGCCAACTGGTCATCCAGTGTCAGCCGCGAATCCAGGAGAACACCCAAGTTGCGGACCCGATTCAAGGGGCCAAAGTTTCGCCCCCTATAGTCAGCGATGGAGTTAGCTGACTATGCCGAGGCGCTGGTAGCCACAGCCACTCGGTCTTGGACGGGTTGAGTCTGAGTTTGTTCCTCCCCATCCAGACCCTCACGGCCTCCAGGCACCGGGACATCACGTCAAGGGCATCGTTGGAGTGGCCCGGGATGGATATGTACAGCTGAGTGTCATCAGCGTACTGATGGAAATCCACCCCGAAGCCACGAATGATCTCCCCCAGCGGCTTTACATAAATATTGAACAGAAGTGGAGAGAGGACCGACCCCTGTGGGACCCCGCAAGTTAGGGGTCTTGGGGTCGACCTCTGTCCCCCAGCCAATACAGACTGTGTACGGTCGGTGAGGAAGGAGGAGAACCACCGCATCACGGTGCCCCCCACTCCCAACCCACCCAACCGCCGCAGCATGATACCGTGGTCCACGGTATCAAAAGCCGCCGAGAGGTCCAAAAGAACTAGAACCGAGGAGTAGCCCCTGTCCCGGGCCCTCCAGAGATCATTAACCAACGTGACCAATGCCATTTCCGTGCTGTAACCCGGCCTGAAGCCCAACTGGAGGGGGTCTAGATAGACTGTTTCCTCCAGGTGCCGAGGAAACTGCTGTGCAACCACACTCTCAACAACCTTCGCCACAAAGCGAAGGTTGGAGACTGGATGATAGTTGGCCAATACATCTGGGTTCAGGGAAGGCTTCTTAAGGAGGGGCCTCACCACCGCCTCTTTGAGGGCCGTGGGAAAGGCACCCTCCCACAGAGAAGCATTTATAATTCCCTGAAGCCAGGCTCGTGTACCCTCCCGAGCCGCCAGTACCAGCCAGGAGGGACACGGATCCAGCAAACATGTGGTTGCATTCAGTCTCCCCAGGACCCTGTCCACATCATCAGGAGTCACAGAGTCAAACTCTTCCCAAATAACAGTCTCAAGACCTGCTCCCGTCACCTCCCCCGGGGCCACCCAGTCGGAGTCCAAACCCTCTCGGATCCGAGCGACTTTGTCATGCAGATATTGTGCAAACTCCTCAGCCTTCCCCAGACCTTATTATATGTCACACCTCTTTCTTTCTTTCTTTCTTTCTTTCTTTCTTTCTTTCTTTCTTTCTTTCTTTCTTTCTTTCTTTCTTTCTTTCTTTCTTTCTTTCTCTCTCTCTCTCTCTCTCTCTCTCTCTCTCTCTCTCTCTCTCTCTCTCTCTTTCTCTCTCTCCTATCTATCTGGCTGTCTGTCTGCCTGCCTGCCTGCCTGCCTGCCTGCCTGCCTGCCTACCTACCTACCTACCTACCTACCTACCTACCTACCTACCTACCTACCTATCTATCTATCTATCTATCTATCTATCTATCTATCTATCTATCTATCAATCTATCTATCTATCTATCTATCTATCTAATTTATTTTAGAAACTGTCCATCTCACTCACTGAGAGATTCTGCGTGGCAGACAATTAAGAGATATATTTCTCTCACAATGTGCAGTTGAAGCTGTGAAGATGCTGATGGTCTTACTATTGCGGTACTTGAAAAAATCAGAAAAGAGTTTCTTGGTTCTCTTTCTGAACATGGGTGTTGTTTTTTTTTACACTGCCTCGGAAATCAGTATAATGAAATAATAGATGGAATTACAATAGCATCAAGGAAATGAAAAGAATTAGGGGATATTCACACTCAGCACTTGCTTTTTATTGTTTGCCTTGGGCTAATCTGAGCTACCCAAAATAAACAAGGTGGTGAGATTTATTTATTTATTTTGCTTATTAATCCTTTTTCAAACAACAGCGAGGAGATAAAATCCATTTGGCAGAAATGCAAAGTGCTTCTTCATCGAACAATGCCTATGGAATTTAACATGCATGCCTTGTTTTAGTCTTAAACAGAAGATATGTGAAAGGGGCATTTCTAAGTAGGGACTTCCACAGCCTTCTTGAATAGAATAGAATAGAATAGAATAGAATAGAATAGAATAGAATAGAATAGAATAGAATAATGATAAGAATAGAATAGAATAGAATAGAATAGAATAGAATAGAATAGAATAGAATAGAGTAGAGTAGAGTAGAATAGAATAGAATAGAATAGAATAGAATAGAATAGAATAGAATAGAATAGAATAGAATATTTGACCAAATGGAACACAATGCAACGCAATGCAATGGAACAGAACATAATAGAATATTCTTTATTTACCAAATATGATTGGCCACACTAGAAATTTGTCTCCTGTGCATAGGTATTCAATGTACATACAAACAACAAAATAATATAATCATAAGACACTAATGGGAGCAGTAATAGGAAAGATGAGAAGGATAGTAATAACACACTAGTAGTATACAGCCCTACTACCTGGTTAGATGTCCTTAGGCACAAGACAGTGCTGTGGGAATTAGATGTTCAGCAGAGTGATGGCGTGAGGATAAAAACTGTCTTTGAGACTAGTTGTTTTGGCAATGCAATGTATTTTAGCGGCGTCCTGTGTATTATATATAATACACATTATAATAAGGTGTATTATACATTAAGGTTAACATATTCTGACAACTGTAGTGTTGGTGTGAAAGTGCAAGTCTTTTGTCACCGCTCTTCTTTCCATTTTTTTTTGAAGCAAAGGGTAAGTCTTGAAAAACACGCAATTTGGATTTGACGGCTCAACAAAGAAACTTGTTCAATTTGTTTAGCCGTAGCAAGAGAGCCAAAGCCAGGTAAGGTGCTGTCATTTCTGAATCACACTCTTTCGTTTTCCTTACGGTTATAGGGGAAACGACTTATTTTAAGACAATTATTCTGAAGCATTTCCATTTGGCTTTTTGCTTGTTTTCTTGGGTTGAAGAAGCCCGCAGTCTCTATATGGCTGACTCCCCCAGCCCCCAGCCCCATGTGTGTATCTCTCTCTGTGTGTGTATGTGTGTGTTTGGCATTTGTTTCCAGCAAAAAGGTAGGATATAAAAGCAATAAATTAATGAATGTTACCTTGATAATTGGTGAAAGAACAGAAAAAGCAAATAGGAGACAGAGGGAGGGAGGGAGGAGGGAAGGAGGGAAAGAGGGAGGAAGGAAGGGAGGGATGGAAGGAGGGAAGGAGGAGGGAGGGAGGAGGGAGGAGGGAAGGGGAAGTAGAGAGGGAGGGAAAGAGGAAGGAAGGGAGGAGGGAGAGAGGGAGGGAGGGAGGGAGGAAGGAGAGAGGGAGGGAAAGATGAAGGAAGGAAGGAAGGAAGGAAAGAAGGAAGGAAGGAAGGAAGGAAGGAAGGAAGGAAGGAAGGAAGGAAGGAAGGAAGGAAGGAAGGAAGGAAGGAAGGAAGGAAGGAAGGAAGGAAGGAAAATTTTTATTACATACACTATACTAATGGACAAATGATTTGGGTATTTAGAAGAAAGGTCAAATTAAGATAATTTAGTTCTTGCTTTATTTCAACGATGAGTGGGGAATCACATGTCTTGTTGTTTCCTAATAAATTTCTAGTAATAATTCTTAATAATAAATTTAGGAATTTTTGCTTGGGGTTTTAATGTTATTTTAGTATTCAGTTTATTGTATGCCATCCATCTTATAAATGTAATAAAATAATAAAAATCAATCAATAAATGTTTTAAGGGCATGCAACATTTCGGGGCCACATCAAGTTGTTTACACAACTCTGGACTACACCGGCAAAAGGGAAAGAGATGATCTTGAGACAAAGACACGGCCATTTTAAAGAGCTGCAAACAGTGACTACATTAGGATGGAACAATATTTATTTATGTTTATATATCTGATCATGTATATCCTGCCATTATCATTTTTACAATTAACTCAAGGCAGAAAACATAATTCAACACAACTTACTCCTCCTACTTTCCTCACAACAACTGTGTGAAGTGAGTTGGGCTGAGAGAGAGTGACTGGCCCAAGGTCACCCAGCTGGCTTTCATGGCTAGGGCAGGACTTGAACTCATGGTCTCTTGCTTTCTAGCTTGGGTGCCTTAAGCACTAGACCAGGGATAGGCAAACCTTGGCTCTTTTATGACTCGTGGACTTCAACTCCCAGAATTCCTGAGCTGGCATGGCTCAGCTTGGAAACCTCTCCATTTCCCCTCAGCATGGCTGGCTCAGGAATTCTGGGAGTTGAAGTCCACGAGTCATAAAAGAGTCAAGGTGGCCTACCCCTGCACTAGACCAAACTGGCTTGTATGTTGGTTCAATGAATTTCTTTTTGGAACTGAAATTTTGCACAGCCCTTGTATTTATAGAGTCTCTTTCACACAGGGCTTAATCCCAGCCCAAACAGAGAAGACCAGACTTAGAACTCATAAATTAGGTCTCTCAAGTTTGGAGTAATTTTGAACTGAACCCTGGGAGTTAATGTCGTTCAGGAGTATGGACTCTTGTGGTCTGCAAGAAACATAAAACATCTGTTTCTCTCTTTTTTTTGCACAGCCAAGTAAAAATGCAGAAGCTTGGTCTTCTGTTATTGTCTGACACCCAGCTCAGTCCATCCAGCATTGATTGCCTGCCTGCCTGATTAATTAGATGCCATCAAGTCATTGTCAACTCTTATTGACCACCTAGACAGATTTGTCCAGATCTGTCTCTAATGTGGTCTTTCAGGTTACTCATCCCCACTGTAACTGAGTCCATCCACCTTGCTGCTTGTTGTTGTCTTCTTTTTCCTCTCACCTTTCCTATTATTAGTGTAGGAGAAGAAGAGACAGAGTCAGGAGGTGGAGTCAAGAGAGGAATCAGTCTGGAATCGTTACGTTGCCACAAGCGAGCCAAGTCCAGCCCCCCCTTAAATTCTGTTCACTCTTGTTCTTGTTAGTTGCGAAGTCGTGTCCGATCCATCGCGACCCCATGGACAATGTTCCTCCAGGCCTTCCTGTCCTCTACCATCTTCTGGAGTCCATTGAAGCTCACACCTACTGCTTCAGTGACTCCATCCAGCCACCTCATTCTCTGTCGTCCCCTTCTTCTATTGCCCTCAATCTTTCCCAGCATTAGGCTCTTCTCCAGGGTGTCCTTCCTTCTCATTAGGTGGCCAAAGTATTTGAGTTTCAACTTCAGGATCTTGCCTTCTAAAGAGCAGTCAGGGTTGATCTCCTCTAGGACTGACCGGTTTGGTCGCCTTGCAGTCCAGGGGAATCGCAGGAGTCTTCTCCAGCACCATAGTTCAAAGGCCTCCATTCTTTGGCGCTCAGCCTTTTTTATGGTCCAGCTTTCGCAGCCATACATTGCAACTGGGAAAACCATGGCCTTGACTATACATACTTTTATTGGAAGGGTGATGTCTCTGTTGTTCACTCTTACCTAGCACAAATTTAGTGCTGACCATTAGTTAACTAGATTATTTTGTGTGGGCTTGAGTAATGGATCTTCTGAACTAGAAGTTAACTTTTGATCCTGATTCTTAACGCGGGACAATTAAGAGACTTTTCCAGAGCTAGATCTTCCCATAATGTCTTCAGAATAGGATAATTTGAACTTGGTCATTTGTGGCTTGCGTGAGTTGATTTAATGACTCAGCTTGAAACAACAGATAATTCAGTAAGAATCATCAGTCCACATTATGACAAGCCTTGATAAGAATAAAATGTGTTACCAATAAAGGAGAATATTTGTGACACAGGGTTGAAATGAGGGGTCCTTGGTGCTGTCTGAGATTGGTTGTCTTCTTCCAGAGGTTTCATTACCAAACTAGGCATCATCATCAGTGGACAATGAAATGTCTGCAAGAAAACAACCAAGCTCGGGGAACACCAAGAATCCCTTAATGAAATGTGTATTTCTCAAGTGTTCTCTTTCAGTCTTGTGATCTACCTCATAGAGTTGTTGCTGTGGGAAAAAAAAATATATTTAGGAAGGAATGCAATGAATGTACTTTGAGGTCCAGGAGTACAATTCTGTCCGGTGAATAAATAAATCCTGTAGACAATAGACTGGGATATAGAAAACAGAAAGAGGCAAGCAGAGAATCGCCATTCATAAATCTTAGCTTGCTTTATTAAGTGTTCAGCAGCTTTATTTAAAGGATTTGAGATGATTTTTAAGGAAGTTTTATTATGCCATTTTCAGATTCCAGTATTATAATGTTCGAGCTGGATTTATTCCTGTCTCTTCCTTACTGTTTTTAGAGCACTCTACTGGAAGATGACAGGAGCCTTAAATAATAAAAAGAATAATAATAAAAAAAATTAAATGTTCATGTTCGCTGTATGGGTAGCATAATCTACGACTGAGATTTTAGGGCTTTTAAAATTGTATTCGTTTCTGCATAATGAAGTGATATAATGCAAATTTAATTTATCCTCTTTGGATTTTCTCCCTTTGTTTTATTTGGATGTGAACATGCATTATGGATTTCGTTCTAGCATCGGTGACTTTTTCTGTGTCTCTCTGTCTCTGTCTCTCTCTGTCTCTCTCTCTCTCTTTTAGATTTGATAATAATAAAAGGATTAGTTAAAAATTCCTTCCAGGTTCTTTATTTTTTTTTCTTCCTGTGCATTTCCATCCTAAGAAAAAAATTATAGCATACTTGCATCCGCGTAGTGCATTTATTTTGCAGTTACTGCATTCCTGGCATTAAAGGTCCCTTCAAAATGTTGTCTCATTGCCCCAAACAGATCAATCAAGAAAACATCAACCTTGATCCAAATAAATGGAAACCCTGGGTAAAAATTCATTTATTAATTACAGTTTTCTGAAACTCGGTATCACCTGATATTTACCTGCCTTTCTGTGGATATCTAGTTATATGAGACAAGGAAACCCATAACACTAGCTTATCACAAAAGTCTCAGAGGGCATTCAGCAAGAAACGAAAACATGCATTAATATAGACATTTGCTTCTTCAATGGAATCAGAACAGTACACACTAGAAATTCTTGAGTCTATCCAAATGCATTTTTAAGTTCATAAGGGTCCTCAGAAGGTGTCAAAATTGGACAAATTGTGATGATACAAGATTCCCCCCTTTTTTTTTCGTAATGCAACGGGCATATACAGAGGGACAAAGATGTCAGTTTTGACATACGCACACACAAATGATGTCACAATATATATATATTATCAGCGAATATTTGAACACTGTCTGAGAGTTGGACTAGAAGACCTCCAAGGTCTCTTCCAACTCTCATACATTTGCAACAAAATGATAGGAGAGTGAAAGCAATTGATATTTTTAATAGTATTAAGATTTCCTTAATCAGGGTGTTGAAAGTGGATTAAGAAAAAGAAGACAATCTATGCAAAAGATGGTTTAGGAGAGTGATATTAAATTCAGGAAAGAGAGTCAGAAATGGATTACCTTAAAAACAGCAAGGGAAAAAAAACAACAACCCCAAATCCTCAGAAAGATTCTAAAAATTGTAAGTTTGACAACTTTGGAGGAAGACATTAGGACATCTACAAAATAATCCCAAAGATTAGAAGGGTCTTTTATTGAGGTGGGAGGGTGGGAACTGTGACTTAATAAAAAAAATTAGATGAAATATTTTCTTAGTGTTTCCCAGAAGAAAAAAAGAGAGATACAACTCAGAAACAAATTTCCCAGAAGTGAACGCATGCATTCCAAACAAAATTGAGCATGGAGTAGAACAGATCCTTACGAAACGGAAACTGTTGTTTGCTGGCAAAATGCCCAAGGCTGAAATAATAGATCACAGCAAGAATTGATGTGGCTTATCAAACAATATTGGGCCTCTATCTAAGAGCATCATGGCATCCGGCCCTGTCAATTCATGGCAAATAGATGGGGAAGAAATTGGGGTAGTGATAGATTTTAACTTCCTGGGCTCCAAGATCACCGCAGATGGGGACTGCAGCCAAGAAATTAAAAGATGCTTGCTCCTGGGGAGGAAAGCTATGGCAAATCTAGACAGCATACTAAAAAGCAGAGACAACACCCTGCCAACAAAAGTACGTATAGTCAAGGCCATGGTTTTCCCAGTTGCAATGTATGACTGTGAAAGTTGGACCATAAGAAAGGCTGAGCGCCAAAGAATGGAGGCCTTTGAACTACGGTGCTGGAGAAGACTCCTGCGAGTCCCCTGGACTGCAAGGTGATCAAACCGGTCAGTCCTAGAGGAGATCAACCCCGACTGCTCTTGAGAAGGCCAGATCCTGAAGTTGAAACTCAAATACTTTGGCCACATAATGAGAAGGAAGGACTCCCTGGAGAAGAGCCTGATGCTGGGAAAGATGGAGGGCAAGAGAAGAAGGGGACAACAGAGAATGAGGTGGCTGGATGGAGTCCCTGAAGCATTAGGCGTGAGCTTCAATGGACTCCAGAAGATGGCAGAGGACAGGAAAGCCTGGAGGAACGTTGTCCATGGGGTTGCGATGGGTCGCAACTAACAACAACAATTGAAGAGAATGACAATTCATCCTAGTGAAATGAACTTGCTCAAAGCTCTTGGCTCCACTAATTTTTATTTTTATTTTAGCTAGGATATGTGTTTGTGTGAATGCAATAGGTAAATCCTTTCCAAATAAATCAATGGATCTACCATGTTTCCCCAAAATAAAACTGGGTCTTATATTAATTTTTGCTCCAAAAGATGCATTAAGGGCTTTTTTTCCAATTAGATCTTATTTTCGGGAAAAACAAGGTGCTAAATGCATCCATTTGGCTGACGATCTTAACTGGGGCTTATTTGGGGGGTGGGGCTTATATTACGAGCATCCTGAAAAATCATGCTAGGGTCTTATTTTGGGGAAAACATGGGTAGCACCATTCAGACATGCAGCTTTTCTGCCTCTCTCGATTGTCATCTGGCTTCTGTCTGGTTTCTGCCCCTACCTGTTATTTAACTGAATAAAATATGGTGTGAGTAAAAAAAAAAAAAAAAAAAGGGACAGAAATGGAATTCAGTGCTGCAGTAGCCTCTAGCAAGAATAGATAATTGTCAAGAGACTTACCGTTTAATTAAGAGAAGAGCATGAATTCTCTAAATAGAAGATTGTGTGTAATAAATATTACTGAATTCCCTTTAACACTTTAAATCATTGGGCACAAATAAAACACTATGTAAAGCTTTTTCCTCTATGGAACTAGAGTTAGTTTAATTATGATACATGGTCATAATTACCTTATCATTGTAGGCAAGTCTTTATTGTTTGCATTCTCTAAATTGCAGAGAGATTATAAGGGAATTATTTCAGATCTAATGAGTCACAGCTCAGAGAAAGAATTCTAATGATGGTGGGCCAAGTCAACTGAGGGTGGCGCAATAAGAGAATTATTGGGAGTGACAATGCAATAATGATTCAGTTGTGTTAGTGAGTGAAACAATTACATATCATAGCAAATTAGCTCTCACCAAGTTCAGTGTCAATGGAGATTCTCATTCATCCAGATCATGGTTGTCCCAAAGGTGCTTTTTCATAAGGCAACTGTACTTCCTTTGTTTTTTTCTTGAAGATGTTTCACTTCTTATCCAAGAAGCTTCAGAGTTAGAACTGAAAAAGCTTCTTGAGCTTTTTGAGAAGGAAAAACAAAGAAAGTCTAGTTGTCTTTTGGAAAAGCACCTTTGGGTATCACCAAGTTCTGAAACACAGATGACAGCATCATTTCTAAATAATAATACTTACGATGCTCCAGTCACGATGCTGGATAGCTCATAGATGCTTCTATACTTCAGCAAGTACATCATCCATGTGACAAGTGTAGGTAGATCTGGAACCTATCTATAGCAGAATCTTTCTGGTACCAATCTTAAATTGAACAAGTCTGTACAATTTGTTTTTTCAAAAGTTTGGTATTTATAATGTTTATAAGAAACACCCAATATGAAATTTCAGCCCGTGCAAAGGTACAATCTTTAGTCAGAGCAATCAGCATCTTACAAATTACACATAGATGGCCAAAAAAGCAAGTAGTTGATCCTTTATTATTATTTTTTTGAACTCTGAAAGAATATGGCTAGAAAATAAACTAAGTGACCAGCATGAAAGATGTGATTTAGCTATATATAGAGAAAGAATGAATATAAATCAAATCATAAAGGAACTATACGTAGGAAGAGTAAATGGGCTGAAGGAGAAGAAGGTTGAGACTATAGAATACAGAAGGCATTCTGTATTGAAAGGGACCTTGGAGGTTTTCTAGTCCAGCCCCCTGCTTAAGCATGAGATCCTATACCATTCCAGACAAGTGGCTGTCCAATCTCTTCTTAAAAATCTCCAACAATAAAGCACCCACAACTTCTGGAGGCAAGCCGTTACAGTGGTTAATTGTTCTTTACTGTCAGAAATTTTCTTTTTAGTTCTAGGTTGCTTCTCACTTTGTTCAATTTCCATCTGTTGCTTCTTTTCTTGCCTTCTGATGCTTTGGAAAATAAGTTGACCCTCTCTTCTTTGGGGCAGCCCTTCAAATATTGGAAGACTGCTACCATGTCACCCCTAGTCTTTCTTTTCATTAGACTAGACCAGGGGTAGGCAACCTTGGCTCTTTTATGACTCGTGGACTTCAACTCCCAGAGGGGAAAGGGAGAGGTTTCCAAGCTGAGCCATGCTGGCTCAGGAATTCTGGGAGTTGAAGTCCACGAGTCATAAAAGAGCCAAGGTTGCCTACCCCTGGACTATACATACCCAATTCCTGCAACAGTTCTTCATAGGTTTTAGCCTTCAGTCCCCCAATCATCTTTGTCACTCTTTTCTGTGAGAAATTTTAAGAAAAAATGCAGGAATGTAACAGATGCAAGGGTGCTTTACAAGGGCCAAAAGACATGGGCAGATGTAGAAAATGGAGTTGGTGTAAACCAGAGGGTTAGATTTCGCTTCCTTTTTTCCATGATTTTCTGCTTTTCAGTCCTTGTGATGACTACTTACTCATTTTCTGCACTGTGCACGATGCTACTTACCCTGAGAGGGAATAGTCAGGTGAGAATCTGAGTAATGGCACAGCTCTGGCAGACTTTATGGTGCCCCAATTTCCATAAAGCTTTTATCAGGATTTATAAAGCTTTACAAAGCTTTTATAAAACTTCATTCCAGAAGCATGGGGTGAAAGATGTTCTTTGAACCTGATTTTTCTCTAAGTGATGAGTTTTCCATTAATCTTGGGTCTAGAATAGAATAGAATAGAATAGAATAGAATAGAATAGAATAGAATAGAATAGAATAGAATAGAATATGGAATGGAATGGAATGCAGAATAGAATAGAATAGAATAGAATAGAATAGAATAGAATAGAATAGAATAGAATAGAAAATAGAATAGAATAGAATAGAATAGAATAGAATAGAATAGAATAGAATAGAATAGAATAGAATATTCTTTGGGTTGGAAAGGATCTTGGAGGTCTTCTAGCCCAGATCTGAAGTTCAGGAATCTTCAGTCCATCCCAAACAAAAGGCCACCAAATCTTGTTTTGAAGCCTTCATTCATGGAGACCCCTAACCCCAAGAGGGTCCCCCTCTTTGAAAAATCTCAGGATCTGGAAATTTCTTGCTATTTTGAGATTGGATCTGTCTCTGTAAAATGCCCATCCATTGGTGTGTGTTCTATCCTTAGGTAATATGGAGAAGAATTTGATACTCTCTTCCCTGAGATATCCATTCATGTTTTGGAGGGCTGCCATCATATAATGAAAGATTTGATGTTCCACTGAAGTCAACCAAAGTAGCAAAATGCAGCTATGTTAAAATTAAAAAAAAAGTAAAGGGGAAGGCTCATAATTTTGCTAATTAAAATAAGATTCTACCTTGAAAAACCATGCGGTAGATGATTATTATTGATAGCTAAAGCGAGAACTTAAATTGAGCTACAATTAGTGGAAACAGAGATGAGTGTGAAGAGGATATGATTATTAGTCAATGAGCCAATGAAAATTCTTATGACAGCTTCTTATACCGGGCATAAATGATTCTAAGCTTAACTCAAGAGGAGAAAAAAAATGTATAATATGTACAAACAGATGCACAGGCTGTCGTACATTAGTATTCCCAAATTTGTATGAAGAGTTGAATGAACAGGATTTGGGGAGCTTGCTTAGCTGTCATAAGGAGTGAGTGCTCAGTCCATGAAAACTTTACGTATATTACTTATGTGTCCATTTACCATCTTTGTGCACATTTATGCCTTTTTAGAATATAAAAGTGTACAATATTTTTGCCTTTTTTCCATAAGGAATCTGAGTCTTCTCCTCCTTCCTCCCTCTTCTGTCCTTCCTTCCTTCCTTCCTTCCTTCCTTCCTTCCTTCCTTCCTTCCTTCCTTCCTTCCTCCCTCCCTCCCTCCCTCCCTCCCTCCCTCCTCTCCTCTCTCCTTCCTTCCTTCCACTCTTCTCTCCTCTTTTCTCTCCTCTCCTTCCTCCCTTTCTCCTGTCCTCTCTTCCTTCCTACCTCTCTCTCTCCTCTCCTCTCCTCTCCTCTCCTGTCCTCCCTCTTTCCTGTCCTCTCTTCCTTCCTCTCCTCTCCTCTCCTCTCCTCTCCTCTCCTCTCGTCTCCTCAGTATTCTATTCCTGGATATTTCACAATTGTTGCCATTATTTTCAAACTACATATATTGAGATATACAGTATGTATGGTTCCCCTTCAAAAGCTGTGAAAAGTTTAGAAGTTGCGGTTACAACATTTTCTTTTTAAAAAAGAAAAACAACAAAACGAAATCAGCAATTGATCCTTTCTAGGGCATATACCAAAAGAGAAGAAGGTCAAAGAACCGGAGGCAGACCCAGAAGGAGACGGAGACATCATCAAAAACAACAACATCAATTAACAATGGTTGAGGCCGCCAGATGAGCAAAATCCAGAATTCTGCCTATTTCCCTTGACACCCAAAGGGGTAAAAAAAGGAAGGAAAGAAGAAGCTTCTTTCAAGAGAAAACCCTATTTTAATTAAAGTGCAAAGACAATCAAACAAAACCACAAAGCTTTTTTTTTTCCCCTCTCCTGTCATAATAAAACAAGAACGAATAAGCAAGCGTAAACTTGCCATCTGCGGATCCGAATGACAATAAGAAAAACGACTGAAGTTATTTATGTGTCTCTGTGTCTGTGGACACACTTGTCTTTCAAAAATACCTTGACTGCTAATTTCATTTCACAAGTAGATTTTTTTTTCCCCTCCAGAAAGAATCTTACTCTCTCTTGTTTTTCAAGCCACCCAAATTAGTTTCAAAGCAGCTTTAGCCAATTGGGAGGCAGCACAAAAACATCCACCTGTTTCTTTCTGAAAAAAAGAAAAATCAAAATCTCTTTCTGATCCATTGTATTTCTGAAAGGGTGGAAGTGAACGGGTGTAACAATGGCGAAGGGCCCCCTGCTATCTCCATCTCATTCAGTCATGTATCCATTCTTTCTCTCTCTTTGAAAGACACACACACACACACACACACACACACACACACACACACACACACACACAAACACACATACAGACTCTGCTTGGCCAGAGATCTGAATGCAATCCCTCTCCGGTACTGTATACTCAATTGCCAAATGGCGCTTTCTCTGTCATGTGTGCAGCTGCAGTCTGTTTTTTCCGTTTTTTCCATAAATCAGATTTTGCTGCACTGCATCTTTTTCTGAAGCTGCCGAAAAGGATATTTGTAGAGTTGGAGCAAAAAAAGCAGGATTTATACCGCACGGCAACGGCAACCTCAATAATCGTTGACTCTTAAACCTGTCACGTTCCCACGAAGATAAACTGACAAAAAAAAAGGGCGTGTTGTGGTACTACTTCAAACCATTTTCAGCTAAACCGAACAAGAGCAACATGAAAACAAACGTCTTACAGACCAGGAGATGTGTGTGAAAAAAATAATAATAATAATAATGCAAGGAATATTTGGTACAGCTGGAGTGATTTTGCGCAGTTTCGCCACGGGCGAAGTAAATTCTGTGGACCGGCCACAGGTTTAGCTTGGTCCTGCTGTTTGACAAAAATTTGGCATAAACAAACAAACAAACAAACAAACAAACAAACAAACAAACAAACAAACCCTTTGTACAAATATTCCCCTTGATATGTATTTTCATGTATAGTCTTGTGCACACTTTGATATTTTAAGTGTTAGGAATTTTTTTTTTTACAAATAGTTTTCTGTAAAGAAGTTTGTTTAACTGGATGGGGAGGAACAGACTCAGACTCAACCCTTCCAAGACCGAGTGGCTGTGGATGCCAGCGCCTCGGCATAGTCAGCTGATTCCATCGCTGACTATAGGGGGCGAAATCCTGGCCCCCTCAGAGAGGGCACGCAACCTGGGAGTCCTCCTGGATTCACGGCTGACATTGGAAGATCACTTGTCGGCCGTGACCAGG
>NW_015388495.1:20184-21848 GCF_001527695.2 Protobothrops mucrosquamatus
TCTTTCTTTCTTTCTTTCTTTCTTTCTTTCTTTCTTTCACAATCACAGGAAATTTTGGATTTCACAACAGACACCGGCATGTACCACAACTAACAGAACATACAGGGGAAAAAATGGCCTCTTTTCATCAGGAATCTTTAATTCAAGAAAAAGTACGGCTTGAAAAATAGGCTTGAAAAACCCAAATGACAAAATCGGTGAAGTAGGTGACCTCTTGTCCAATATTCAATCCATTTTTATAGAATGCTCAATTCTCCCTTGATTTAATATTGCTGACTCCCATGCACAGCATCAAACGGCAGAGAATTTCTGCAAAATTCAGCAGTTGCATCAACCATCAGATATGCAGGAGTCCAAAATATGCATTCTACTTGAAATTATCAAATAGTCTTGCTCTCTCCATACACTGAATAACATTTCCTTAGTTGAAGCCTCCTGATGAAGAACTGAAGCTGTGTTACCGATAGCCAATGAAATTGGTGCAGCTAGAAACACAGTAAAAAAAAAGCATATCATTAGAAGACGAAAGAAATAATGGGAAGAAATGTCACTCAGGATAAGAACAATCAACCAGAACAATTGAGGAATATGCTGAGTTGAATGAGATCCCTTTGAAAGCATCTCCAAAGAGAACAAAAGGCTGGAGAAGACAAAACAGGAACTAACAGCTGGACAAACACGATCTTCAAGGTCAACTTATCAGACAGCTCAATCATAACAAAGATCAAGGAGTTGCAGGAAGGCATGGAGGACTTTTATTCTAAATTATCTGCTGACCGTGTGGAACAAATGGACAGTTCCAACTCTCTGAATACGGGCAACTTGGAACATAATTCCAGCAAAAAGTAAAAGATGTATGACCCAGCTTTAAATATGGCACAGCTGTTAGCCAGGACAGAATCGCTGGAGAAATTCTAAGTTATGTTTTAGGTAAAGGCATGAAACATGGGCAAAATAATCGTATCTGCTGTTACAGTAATGGAGATGGTAGAGTGTGGGAACAATGGTTTTAAAAGGTAGGATGAATAAAGGAGAATATTTGTAACTCAGGGTTGAAATGGGGGGGTCCTTGGGGCTCTCTGGTGGTTTTCTTGTAGAAGTCTGGCAATTCGAGTGGAAAATATCCTCCCCCTTCTGCCTCCTCCTCCTCCTTCTCCTCCTCCTTCTTTCCTTCTCTTTCTCCTTCTCCTTCTCCTTCTCCTCCTCCTCCTCCTTCTTTCCTCCTCCTTCTTTCCTCTTCCTCCTCCTCCTCCTCCTCCTCCTCCTTTCCTCCTCCTTCTCCTCCTCCTCCTCCTCCTCCTCCTTCACTCCCTTCTAGCACTGATGATGTTATCTAGTTGGGTAATGAAACATCTGCAAGAAAACCACCAAGAACACCAAGGACCTCCCATTCCAACCCTGAGCTACAAATATTCTCCTCCTTCTCCTCCTCCTCCTTATCTAGAAATAAACATGTAAAAGGACATTAACAATATGCTTGAAAATAGAATAGAAGATTTATTGATTGATTTGATATTGTCAAATAGACTCCCTGGGACTTTATGAACATCTCTATGGAGTCCTTCTTCTTGTTGTTGTTCTTCTCCTTGTTGTTCTTCTTGTTCTTGTTCTTGTTCTTGTTCCTCCTCCTCCTCCTCCTCCTCCTCCTCCTCCTCCTCCTCCTC
>NW_015388495.1:22067-27096 GCF_001527695.2 Protobothrops mucrosquamatus
TCTTCTTCTTCTTCTTCTTCTTCTTCTTCTTCTTCTTCTTCTTCTTCTTCTTCTTCTTCTTCTTCTTCTTCTTCTTCTTCTTCTTCTTCTTCTTCCTCTTTCCAAACAAAACAAGATAAATGCTCCTTCACATTGAATGAGAATTGGTAGGGGGAAAAAAGGAGCAAGTATCCTTCCGCACTGTACTACCAGATTTTGACATTGATCAATGGGTCATTTTTAAATTACTTGTATCTGCACCTTTGCACGTGTGCAAAAAAAAAAAAAAAGCAACGGATGTCTCTTTCACTTATTTTCTAGATTTAGCAGCAATGCTGTTTCAGTTGAAAAAAAATATGAGGAAAAAAGCTGTTTTTCCCATAGTTGTTTTCTATGGATCTGTAGTTGCAGCAAACACCGAATTATCACCAGGATAAACCAAGCCTACATCCCTTACTCATCTGTTCTTTAACAGAAGTGCCTCAATCTGTTGATGTCAAATGCATCTTGATCAGATGTTCTGGTGCAACCTTTTAAGCACGAGTCTCGTTCTCAATTAGTCAGGATTAAAAATAGACGGTGTTGATCTGAAGAACAGTGTAAACAAATTCTAGGGGTGCTTTTTCTGTGTGTTTCTTTTTTGTTTTGTTTTGTTTTGTTCAGTGGCATCTGCTGTCATAAGGTGACTCACCTCCATAAAACATTAAAGCAACACTATAAACATTATAAAGAACATCCTATCCGCCAATTTGGACAAATCGTTGTGCCGTTCTTTCCCATGATGTGGCCTTCTCAGATCTCAAGGCTTTGCCAAAGAAAATAGTCCTTATGGTTTTTCGATGGTAACAAAAAATATTACTCTTGAGTTCGGATTGATTATACAAAGTTCTGTTCGGTTCTCGGTTTTCTTTCAGAATCTGAGCTGATAAACTTGCTTAGATCTTGTTCCAGATGTTCAAACTTCAAAGTTCAGAATAGTGGCCTCCACAGTATCCTTCCTTCCTTCCTTCCTTCCTTCCTTCCTTCCTTCCTTCCTTCCTTCCTTCCTTCCTTCCTTCCTTCCTTCCTCTTTCCCTCCCTCCCTCACTTTTCCCCTTCCTTCCTTCCTTCCTTCCTTCCTTCTTCTTTCCCTCCCTCTCATTCCTTCCTCCCTTTTTCCTCCCTCCCTCCCTCCCTCTTTCCTTCCTTCCTCCTTCCTTCCTCTTTCCCTATCTCTCTCCTTCCCCCTCCCTCCTTCCTCCCTCCTCTCTCCCTCCCTCCATCCCTTCCTTCCTTTCCTCCCTCCCTCCCTCCTTCCATTACCTTCCTTCCTTCCTTCCTTCCTTCCTTCCTTCCTTCCTTCCTTCCTTCCTTCCTTCCATTCTTTCCACATATTGTCAATTTTTGGGGAATTCAAGGTTATGCCTGGATAAACCTATTTTTCCCCATCTACAATGAAGTAGAAGATTGTAACAAAGGTGTGTTTTTTTCCAAGAGGCAACTGGACTTTTTTTTTTTCCTTGAAGACATTTCGCTTGTCATCCAAGAAGCTTCTTCAATTGCCTCTTGAAAAAGCCCCTTTGGGACAATCGTGACCTCAATGACTGAGAATCTCCATAGACATTTAGAAGATTGCAATTATCCTCAAATCTTCCACTAAGCGCCTCTAACGAAAGACTAACATTTGGATTTCCCAGCCTAATATGTAGGTTCTCCGCCATCCTGAGAGTCCCTTTCCAATGTAGATCAACCACAAGTTCCTTCGTCGCTCACAAAGGTCATTCTAGCCAAGATCAGGTGAAAATTAAGTTCAGTGAGGTAGCAGGACTTACTGAATCTTCTGATTTTGTCACCCAGAAGAAACGGTTTGCTAAACATGCCACCGGTCACAATACTTCATTCATGCATTGCCTTCAGTACCACCAGGTCACAAGCTGTGTTGAACTGAATGAAGTATGGAACAGCAACTCTCCTTTCTATTATGACACTAAAAAGATGTCTTTTTGGACTAAAAGAAGGAAAACGCCTCTCTCTATGGCACAAACATTTCCCCAAACTGTTAGAGGTTGAGAACAATTATTCAAGACCATAGTTCTATGCGTTTAAATCATGATTATGTATTTCATACATAAATATAATACAGTAAGTGTTTTAAATAATCGGAAGCAAGTAATTCGGTTCTTACAAACTCCCCTCATTTTTGCTGGCTTGCTCGTTTGTTTCAGAAAACGGCTTTTCAGATTTGCCTGCCTTCTGGACATTTGCTTTCCTAAAAAAATAAATAAATAAATCAGTTCTTCAAAAGAAAAAAAAGTTCTCTTTAATGTATACAATAAATTAGACAAATTGTACCTCCTTGTGTGTGTGTGTCTAAGCATATTGTGCCAAAAGAGACTAAATAGTAAGCATGACAAAGCAGAAGTATACACAGCAATTTATTATCCAATAACAGATAATGAGATTATCATATTGAAAATGTGTCCATTTCATCCTCCTGGGTCTTTTAGTTTTTCTGTTTATAAAAGCTGTTCTTCTGCTTTTAGATGTTTCTGTTATTGTGAGTTTTACTTTGATTTTATTCTGCAATTGATTTTTTTTTACATTGGGCATGTTTATGGAGAAGTGGAAGGGTTGATGTTATGCATTTTTAACGCTCTGATTTGTGTATGTATGTATATATTTTTGCCTTCAAATCAGTGTTGTTTCCTGGCATCTACCTTGCAGGGTTTTTTGGTTTTTTTTGACAGATTTTCAACAAGCTTCTAGGGCTGAAAGAGGGGGACTAAACCAGAGTCACCCAACTGGTTTTCTGCTTAAAATAGAATTATAATTCATGATCTCCCAGTTTTCTAGCTTGTTACTTTAACCACTACACCAAACTAGCTCTCTCTCTATTTAATAGAACAGTGAAAATCAGACAGGTTTTATTAAAAAAAAACATTTGGAAAAATGGATCCAATTCAATAGTCCAAACTGATTTTTAAGAACAATCCAATTTAGAGCTTTGAATCAAACTACAGAATCAATCATTATTATGGTCACAGACCAGCAAGATTCTTCCCCACCCACCCATTTCTGTGCATCTGCTGAAAACTAAGAATCCTCCAGATGAAGTCAGAGGAATCCAATTCAATTTCACATTAGTTTAAAAAGTCAGCTCAGTATATTTGCTTTGGGATTGGATCTCCAAATCAAATAGTGGCATAGACTTAACTTTTAAAGGCTTACAAGTCTATATATGTCCTACTATACTATTCTGATTATATGGTGTTACAAGAATGAAACGAAGAAATGCAGTCATAGAACCATAATTTGAACATCCGTCCGTCCATCCATCCATCCATCCATCCATCCATTTATCTATCTATCCATCCATCCATTTATCTATCTATCTATCTATCCATCCATCTATCCATCCATCCTTTCATCCATTTATCCTTCCATTTATCGATTTATCCATCAATTTATCTATCCATCCCTCCATTCATCCTTCCATCCAATTCTATCTATCTATCTATCTATCTATCTATCTATCTATCTATCTATCTATCTATCTATCTATCTATCTACCTATCTACCTACCTACCTACCTACCTACCTACCTACCTAGATATATAGATATAGATATAGATATAGATATAGATAGAGATAGAGATAGAGATAGAGATAGAGATAGAGATAGAGATAGAGATAGAGATAGAGATAGAGATATAGAGATATAGAGATATAGAGATATAGAGATGTAGATGTAGATGTAGATGTAGATAGATAGATAGATATAGATATGGATATGGATATGGATATGGATATAATATAGATATATAGATATATAGATAGAGATAGATAGAGATAGATAGATAGATAGATAGATAGATAGATAGATAGATAGATAGGTATATAGAGATAGAGATAGAGATAGATTTATCCATTTATCCATCCATCTCTCCATCCATTTATCCATCCATCCATCAATTTATCTATTCATCCCTCCATCCAATTCTTCATCCATCCATCCAATGTAAGGGCATATCTAGGCTAAAAAAAATCTGACCAGTTTTTAAAAGTATTTGTTGCTTCAATGGCGTGCTGAGACTTCTCTTAAGCAGCTCCAGATCATGAATTTGGAACTCAGCTTGAAGGATTCCTTAGGCAGAAGGAAAAACTATTAGCCCTATTTAATACTTTTTCTCCTGAGAACAAGAGCCGGTCTCATCATTAGTAACTCCGAGAGCACGGCGTCGCCTCTTAGCATTCAGAGAACATGAACCTGCTCAAATGATTGCGGGCAGGCAATAGAATAAATAGAAAGGAGGCTAAGAAAATTTGAAGAAGATCTACATTAGCAACCAACCCTAACACACATGATGAGGCAGTAACGAAGAAGGTGTGTCATTCCTTATTCCTCAGACAGATTCTTGGTGTCACTCTGATATTTATTTTTTTTAAGCAAGAGGAATAGCAGAATTACCAGCTCACAGCAGGACTAAAGGCCATTTCTCCCACAGTGATTCTGAACAGAGCAGATGTACCCATTATGAACGATCACCAAACACAGGCTGGTCCATCACAGCCAGAGAGTCTGTCAGGATGAACTTCTAAAGCGATTTATTCCCCACGTACTGCATTTGCTCAGCACCAAACTTGGAGAGGTTGCCTGAGAGAAAATGGAAGTGGATTACAAAAAAAGGATTGAGAAGGTTGTCTAAGCCACATTCAGAATTTTGTTCCCTTCTGGTCCCTGAGATTTGTAAGGTGAACATCAACAAGGAGATCCTCTACCCTACCCTGACCTATTTTAATCCATCCTAACCTTTGAGAGGTTATTATTGAAAATAGGCAGGTCCCAAAGTGGGGTTTTTTTCTACCACATTCAGTATTTTAAAGTTATCATTTAAAAAATAAATAAATTGTAGGAACATGTGTGGGTGTGTATGCATGTGTATATAAACATATTTTTCTCTTCCTTGCCCTTGAAAAATATGCTGAGTTATTTTCAATATGGAGCTGAGCATATGCAATATTAGCTATGCGGCCAGTAAGTTTGAGAGATGAAAACCTCAAAAGAGATAAA
>NW_015388495.1:27739-38410 GCF_001527695.2 Protobothrops mucrosquamatus
TCGAACAGAAATTATAAATATGAAATATTGGGATGTGTAAAGGCATGCTTTGCACACTCAGATTATTTACATCTCAATTTTTTTTCCCTCCCATTGATGAGGACACTTGCGAACATGACACCCACTGTTCTTTCTTTCCTGCCTTTGACAGCCTATTAATCTTCCAAAACAAACAGCCATGGAACATCATTGTTTCCCCTCCTTTCTTCTTGAATGTGGTCAGATGCCAGGATGAGACTTTAAACACTCAGTGATGTGAACAATTGGGTGGGTGTAGTTTATGATATTGAAATTACTTCTCTTCCTACAACTTTGTCTTTTCCTGGCTCCAAGGCACAGACGTTGGAGTGGCTGTCAGGCTGTGAATTATGGAGGAACATAATTATCCAGGGGGAAGAATAATAATAAGAGCTGTGTGAAGGAGGAGCTTACTTTTCTGTCCTCCCTCGGTCTCCTCCTTTGTCTTCTCAATTAGATCACGGCTAATAAAGAAGGAAGGAATTCCTCTAAAGGTCGCTACCCTTTTCCCATAAGTCCAAGGTTTTCTTTAAATCTTCTTCAATTCTTCTAATATTTTTTTTCTAAAAAAAACCTTTTCTTTGTGAGCTTCCTACTGTTTAGCTTTGTTGTTGTTGTTAATTGTGTAGTCGTGTCTGACCCATCGTGACCCCATGGACAATGTTCCTCCAGGCCTTCCTGTCCTCTACCATCTTCTGGAGTCCATTGAAGCTCACGCCTACTGCTTCAGTGACTCCATCCAGCCATCTCATTCTCTGTCGTCCCCTTCGTCTCTTGCCCCCCATCTTTCCCAGCATTAGGCCCTTCTCCAGTGAGTCCTTCCTTCTCATGAGGTGGCCAAAGTATTTGAGTTTCAACTTCAGGATCTGGCCTTCTAAAGAGCATTCGGGGTTGATCTCCTCTAGTACTGACCGGTTCGATCGCCTTGCGGTCCAGGGGACTCGCAGGAGTCTTCTCCAGCACCAGAGTTCAAAGGCCTCCATTCTTTGACGCTCAGCCTTTCTTATGGTCCAACTTTCACATCCATACATTGGAAGGAGACTGTTTAGCTTACTTCCATTCAACTCCGTTGAATATTCATTCATACAAGTTTATTACAAAGAGAAGAGACCAAAAGAAATAAAAAAGCTCAATGAATATCCAGTTAAAAATTCCAGGATAAAATAATAAACAACAGATAAAATCACAATTTGGCATCCAGCCTGTCAGTTACACATGGCCAAACTATACTATAATATCCATCCTTAAATCGTGGGGCCCGTAGTCATTGAATACTAAATTGCAAAAAAAAAAAAAAAAAAAAAGTAATGCATTAATTATGTAAAATAGCTAGGGTGGATTAATCATATGTTTTCTGACGAATCCCCAGTGCTGCTTTACTCAACTGCTTACTCAGTTGAGTAAAGCTACCAACTTATTATATTTGAAGGTGGCTTTTTTAAAACAAAACAAAACAAAACAAAACTTTTCTTTAGCCAGGATTTGAAAGATGCTCATGATGCTGATTGTAAGACACAGAGCCTATGTAGAAACTGTTGGGAAAAGCAAGACGTGCCAAGGAAGAGTGTGGTCATATATCCAGCAAAATGCAATTCAGTGGTGAGAAAAGTATAGTCCTACACATAGGAAGGAAAAAAGCCCCAGATGCACAGATATAGAATAGGTGGTACCTGGCTCAATGGGAGCAACTGTGAAAGGGATCTGGGATTCACAGTGGATTACCATTGAAGTATGAGCCAATAGTGTGTGGCAGCTGCCAAAAAGCTGATGCAGTTGCAGTTTGCATCAACAGGGGGGTAGTTTCAAGATCACGTGAAGTGTAAGTACTGGGTGAGACCACACTTGGAATACCGTGTCCAATTCTGGTCACCACAATACAAAAAGGATGTTGAGCAGAACATCCAGATGCAGCCAGAGTTTCATTCCCTACAGCATTAACCTTGCGAACTCTCAAGCTTCCTCCTTCCGTTATATATTCAAGATGGACAATATTTAATATTTATTTGCTACGTATATGTAGGGATGTGGGTCTATACATATGTTGTTCATAGTATGTTTTAGGTGTGTGTCATGTATGTGTTTCACTTTCAGAGCGGGCAACTAAATTTCATTTTGGATGTGTGCCGTTGTGCCCACAGTATAAAAATGACAATAAAGGTTATCTTATCTTATCTTATCTTATCTTATCTTATCTTATCTTATCTTATCTTATCTTATCTTATCTTATCTTATCTTATCTTATCTTGTCTCGTCTCGTCTCGTCTCGTCTCGTCTCGTCTCGCCTCGCCTCGCCTCGCCTCGCCTCGCCTCGCCTCGCCTCACCTTATCTTATCTTATCTTATCCTATCTTACCTCTCCTCGCCTCACCTCACCTCACCTCACCTCACCTCATCTTATCTTATCTTATCTTATCTTATCTTATCTTATCTTGAGACTCTAGAAAGAGTTCAGAGAAGAGCAACAAAGAGGATTAGGGGACTGGAGGCTAAAACATATGAAAAGTGGTTGCAGGAACTGCAAGCAGCGTTCCAATATTTGAGGGGCCGCCACAAAGTCAAAGGGGAGAACCTATCCTCCAAAGCAACTGAGGGCAAGAGTAACAGGTGGAAACTTATCAAAAAGGGATCTATGATTCTTTACGAAACATCTCCTCTGCTATTTTGAACGGGTCTTGTTCAGCTGCTTCTGATAAAGCAGGAAGAGGCTATGGGCAAAACACTCGAGATGTCTCTATTTTCTACCTTGAATAATTCTTAGTTAACCAAATGGCCTGTATAATGTGTCAACCTACACCTGTACGTGGCCTAAATCCCTTGCTCAGCATGCACCATTAATATAATGGACGTTGCTATCTTTTGGCATAGAAGCTGTGAGATATGAAGCTGCTTGTCTAGCTGTAGGGATTTTGAGAAATGTCCCTCAACAGTCTTCTGGCAGATGCTTTGACTATAAAGAATTGCAACATTTATGCCTCTTAGTATAGCAAAAAAAGATAAGCCGTGCATTTGAAGGGGCAATGTGGAAAGATAAAGAGAATAAATTCATCCACTGTGATTCTCTTGACTGAAACAAATATTAAAAATACGAGAACCACCCTCTGCATATAAAACGTTCTATTTGTGGCCCATATAACCGTTAATTGATTCACTGCTCACTGTGGAAAAAGCACATCGCTGGAAATATTTTCCCTTCCTGAACTGTTCACATCCAGTTAAACAACATTTAAAATAGAATTAGAAGTCCTTCCATGGGAAAACAACAATACAACAGACACAAAAGAAATTCTGAAATGTTTTGTGGGGCACCAAAGAAATTGGAGAGATGCAGAATTTTTCAGAAGGGTTCAGCGATGGTGCCACTAAATCTGGCAATACTCAAAACAACTAGCTCTTAATCATGCACTGCTTTTTTAAACCCACAAAAGGAATCTTTCTGCCAATAATGCCAAGCTGAGATCTTTGGAAGTATTCTCGCTAATTTGGGCATGGAGAAAAGTCTTAGCAAAATCTTTGGCATCATACTTCCACAGAGATTCCTTGCGTTGTGGCAATAATAAGGTAAGGTAGGATAAGATGATAACATAAGATAAGATAACTTTATTGTCATTGACTTGTATACACAATGGCACATATTAAAATGAAATTTCGATGCCCTGCTCTCAAAGGAAGGAACACCATCCATGTAACAATACCACCATCCCAAGGATAACTATAATAATATCATAAAAGCAGCAGCACCAAAAATGCCAAGTTATACAAAAATAACACCCAAACCTATATCAATCACAGTCCATTTTGAATATGTAGTGGAAAAAAAAAAGAGTCTTCAGAGTTCACGAGCTTGATGCTATATTGTTGTTGTTAATTGCGAAGTCATGTCAGACCATCGCGACCCCATGGACAATGTTCCTCCAGGCCTTCCTGTCCTCTACCATTTTCTGGAGTCCATTGAAGCTCAGGCCTACTGCTTCAGTGACTCCATCCAGCCACCTCATTCTCTGTCGTCCCCTTCTTCTCTTGCCCTCAATCTTTCCCAGCATTAGGCTCTTCTCCAGTGAGTCCTTCCTTCTCATTAGGTGGCCAAAGTACTTGAGTTTCAACTTCAGGATCTGGCCTTCTAAAGAGCAGTCAGGGTTGAGCTCCTCTAGGACTGACCGGTTTGATCGCCTTGCAGTCCAGGGGACTCGCAGGAGTCTTCTCCAGCACCAGAGTTCAAAGGCCTCCATTCTTTGGCACTCAGCTTTTCTTATGGTCCAACTTTCACAGCCATACATTGCAACTGGGAAAACCATGGCCTTGACTATACGCACTTTTGTTGGCAGGGTGATGTCTCTGCTTTTTAGTATGCTGTCTAGATTTACCATAGCTTTCCTTCCCGGGAGCAAGCGTCTTTTAATTTCTTGGCTACAGTCCCCATTTGTGGTGATCTTGGAGCCCAGGAAAATATAGAACAAAGCTATTACAGAATCTAGTTGTTCTGCTTCAGATAGCATGAAGCCTCCTCCCAGAAGGGAACAATGAAAACTGGTTTCAAAGTTGAAGTTGCAAGAATGAACTGGTGCTTTCCAAGTTAGAGATAACTGCTGCCTAGACATGTAACGGCTGAATTCAGCTGAAAACTGATTGCATTATGAAATATCTACTAATACACAGGGGCAGGAGGAAGAAGTCCTGAGTTTAAACCTCTGAGAACGCTGAAATCTTCTACCCCTTTGTATACGTAGTAGGGAATCAAGAGTAGGAATTGTGAGTGGCTTCATTCTTGCCTGCAGTAAATATTCCAATCTTAGCGAGTCATGTCAGAGGATTTTCTGCCACATCGAGCAAGAGAAGCTGGTTGAAACTGTGAAATATCAAGAGTTTTGGGGATTCGCTGGTGAGCTCAGATTAGGAAGCGTGACCCAGACTGCATCATATGTAAGGTTTCATTTTGAGCACCAGGAAAGAATATGATTAGAGGACTGGAGGCTAAAACATATAAGGAACGGTTGCTGGAATTGGGTATGTCTAGTTTAATGAAGAGAAGGACGAGGGGGGACACGATAGCAGTCTTCCAATCTCTCAGGGGCTGCCCCAAAGAAGAGGGAGTCAAGCTATTCTCCAAAGTGCCTGAAGGCAGGACGAGAAGCAACGGATGGAAACTAATCAAGGAGAGAAGCAACCAAGAACTAAGGAGAAACTTCCTGACAGTTAGAACAATTAACCAGTGGAACAACCTGCCTCCAGAAGCGGTGAATGCTCCAACACTGGAAGTTTTTAAGAAGAGACTGAAATGGTGTAGGGTTTCCTGCCTGAGCAGGGGGTTGGAGCAGGTCCCTTCCAACTTTATTGTTGTTGTTGTTGTTGTTGTTAGTGTGTGTGTGTGTGCTTGCACCAGCCTGCTCTTTAGCAATCACATCCAAGCTTGCAATGTCCAAATTCTCATTTTTACTGACGAAGCCCATAGTTCAATCTGTTAATTTCTTCTCCACTGACTTTGTCATCAGCACAGGTTTTTTGATCACTGTTTGGGATCTCAGCACTATAAATGTCCAACTTAGTTCCAGTCAAAGATGCCATTGTAAAAGAAAATTGTTTTTTTTTTTTTAAAAAAAAAATGTGATGGGTGATCATTTCAACTCGATCACGCGTAGCTTGATTGTGGTTTTTTTTGTCAGTAATTTCTGGACCTGGGAATTGTTTAGTGATTATACAGGAAGGAACAGAACATATATAATGCACGTAGAATAGAGACCATCTAAGTTAAAACTAAACAGCCTTCTTTCAACAAAGGGGGGGAAATACGACTCCACCTATCTCCCGTTTACAACACAGTCCTTTTCAGCAGTTCAAGAAGGCTCCTCACCCATTTGCACTATTCAGGTGACCCTGAGGGCACACATAAACCTCCAAGTGGCCTTAATGACTCTCAAAAAGAGTGTTAACGACCAGATGACAGCAAGGAATATAAATCTTTCCATTCTCCACCATTCGGCATGAACTTGAAGAAGCTTCTTGGTTAAGAAGTGACATGTCTTCAAGGAAAAAGCAAAGTCCAGATGCCTTTTGAAAAAGCACCTGTGGGACAACCATGACCTGGATGACTGAGCATCTCCATAGACCAGGGGTAGGCCACCTTGGCTCTTTTATGACTCGGGGACTTCAACTCCCAGAATTCCTGAGCTAGCATGGCTCAGCTTGGAAACCTCTCCCTTTCCCCTCAGCATGGCTGGCTCAGGAATTCTGGGAGTTGAAGTCCATGAGTCATAAAAGAGCCAAGGTTGCCTACCTCTGGCCTAGGCCTAGGCCCCTTCATGACTCGTGGACTTCAACTCCCAGAATTCCTGAGCCAGCATGGCTCAGCTTGGAAACCTCTCCCTTTCCCCTCAGCATGGCTGGCTCAGGAATTCTGGGAGTTGAAGTCCATGAGTCATAAAAGAGCCAAGGTTGCCTACCTCTGGCCTAGGCCTAGGCCCCTTCATGACTCGTGGACTTAAACTCCCAGAATTCCTGAGCCAGCATGGCTCAGCTTGGAAACCTCTCCCTTTCCCCTCAGCGTGGCTGGCTCAGGAATTCTGGGAGTTGAAGTCCACGAGTCATAAAAGAGCCAAGGTTGCCTACCCCTGCCATAGACATTTAACAACTCAAATCTTAACCGAGGAGGAAACAGGTTGGACATTGGTATTAGGCCCACCTATATATGACAACACTTTTAGTCGCTGTGACTAAAGTCACTGTGAAAATGTAGACCTAAAGATTAAAGCATGAGTAATGAATCAGAACTGAGTTCTTTATGGAAGTGTTTCTGCTTCTGTACAGAAATGGAACAGCTGTTCATAAGGGAAAAGAAATACATTTATTATTATATCAAATGGTGTCAAAGCTCACCACTGGAGGTTGGGAATCCAATGGCCATTATTCATTCCCATGCAACTGCGAGTTGTTTTTCAGAAAGTCATTTTTAATTCAGTCTCAGTAGCTTGCGTGTAAAATGGATGTAGAGGATAATAATCTATAGAACGTTCAAGAGACCACTGTAGAATGTGTGCCCCAGACAAACGCTTTGATTCCCTGCTCGTACCCTAAGAACAATTCTGCAGAAAAGGGCAGGCATTTTACAGACAAAAGAGGTTTATTCGGGTTCCTGGTAAAAACAACGTTCAGAATATATTTTCTGCTTTTTTTTTTTTCAAACATGGCTAAATTCAGGCGAAACATTCTTAACTCTGATGGAATATTTATAGCTCAGAGTTGAATTGGGGGGTCCTTAGAGCTCTCCCAGCTTGGTGCTTTTCTTGCAGCTGTTTCTTTAACCAAACTGGGTAACATCGTCAGTACCAATAAAGGAGAATATTTTTAGCTCAGGGTTGAAATGGGAGGTCCTTGGTGCTCTTGGTGATTTTCTTGCAGATGTTTCGTTACCCAACTAGGTAACATCATCAGTGCTAAAAGGGAGTGAGTGAGTGAGTGAGTGAGTGAGTGAGTGAGTGAGTAAGGAGGAGGAGGAGGAGGAGGAGGAAGGAAGGAAGGAAGGAAGGAAGGAAGGAAGGAAGGAAGGAAGGAAGGAAGGAAGGAAGGAAGGAAGGAAGGAAGGAAGGAAGGAAGATGAAGATTGAGGAGTCCTCGATGTTCTCTGAGTTTGGATGTTTTCTTGCAGATGTTTCATTACCCAACTATGTAACATTATCAGTGATAGAAGGGAGTGAGTGAGTGAGTGAGTGAGTGAATGAGGAGGAGGAGGAGGAGGAGGGAAGATGAAGATTGAGGGGTTCTTGGTGTTCTCTGAGTTTAGTTGTTTTCTTGCACACGATTCACTACCCCAGCTAGATAACATCATCAGTGCTAGAAGGGAGTGAGGGAGGAGGAGGAGGAGGAGGAGGGAAGATGAAGATTGAGTGGTTCCTTGATGTTCTCTGAGCTTCATTGTTTTCTTGCAGATGTTTAATTACCCAACTAGTAATATCATCAGTGCTAGAAGGGAGTGAGGGAGAAGGAAGAAGGAGGAGGAGGAGGAGGAGGAGGAGGAGGAGGAGGAGGAGGAAGAGGAGGAGGAGGAGAACTGTGGGATATTTAGTGCTGTCTGAGCTTGGTGGTTTTCTTGAAGATGTTTGGGTAAGGAAATGTCTGCAAGAAAACCACCAAGCTCAGAGAGCACCAAGGACCCTTAACATCATCAGTACACTGTTGATGTTTCCTACTTTGGTAATGAAACATCTGCAAGAAAACCAACCAAGCTCAGAGCATGAGGACCCCAGAATTCTTATCTCCAATTTAGAAGACATTTCCAGCTACACTTGAGGGAACAATTGAGCTTGGTCTTCCATGTCCTACTCCAATGTCCCAACCAATTACATATATGCCTAAGGGCTTCCAGGAGCGAATGAACAAGTTGTCAGCTCTTCAAGGTACATCATTACTACTTCTGCTTTAAAACTACAATATAATCTTCCAAATATTAATGTGCTTCTGCCCTCCCTCCCTTTATCTTCATGTGCTGAGATGTTTTCTTGAGTTGCTTTCTTGGCCTGGATTCAACCCTCTCTTGACCATTGCTTTGGTAGCAATTCTTCCTCATGTTCATCAAGACCATTTCCTCTGACCTCTACATAAGCTTATCCTTGAGGGAAAGAAAAAACTCAAATCCATGCATCCTTCTACCAGGGTATTCAAATTCCAGTTTGCAAATTTAATTACAAAGCTGGAACACATACATTTTCTGCACATTTGTGTTGATTTGGTTCACTGGGACCTGGGATGTGGGAGAGGGAGAAGCAATCTCAGCGTGATTACATCAAAGTGATTACCATCAAGATTCTTTTTTTTTCCTGCTCCAGTTTTAGACTAGTGCAACACAAAATGCCAGGCCTGTCCAGAGAGCCTAATATATGTATTTGTTTATTAATCCAGACATCTTATTAAAAATGCACACTCTGCTATTCCTCTCTGAGGACCAACCATGGTGGCTATCAACCCACTGATTAGAATAATGCAAATTCTACTATAAATACAGAGGGAAAATCAGAGTCGCGTAAGCATAAAATAAACCCGATCAATTTCATGGAGTTAAAAGGCGTAAATTCAAAACAATATTGGCTAGAATCTATTAACACTTGCTGACATATCAAATTACACATAAGAAGCCAGCATCCTGGCATGAGAAGAAACATGCATGTTCTTTGGTAGTACCTGTAATTTCAAACCGAACCAGAAAAAATGAGAACAAATTCCTTTTATGCTATTTGTGGATAAAGTCAGTTAATAGCCTCCTCACTCAATTTATCAAGTGAAGGCATTGTTAATGTTTCAATTCCATCCATCCAGGCATCCATCCATCCATCTTGGACTTCTTCAGATATTATATAGAAGCCTTGAGGGTTATTGGGTGAAAGGACAAATGTGGGCATAAGGATCTTGATTCCTGTTCACTTTCTTCTCTTCGTGTTCAACTCAGATTGAGAGAGGCCACCTGCAAGGAAACGGTTTTGCATTGAATACGAGCTTAAACTTTCAGATGAGTGGAAAGTTCCTCATAACAAGAGAGTGGTTGTGGTTGTTGTTGTTAGTTGTGAAGTCGTGTCCGACCCATCACGACCCCATGGACAACGTTCCTCCAGGCCTCCCTTTCCTCTACCATCTTCTGGTAGAGCTCACGCCTACTGCTTCAGTGATTCCATCCAGCCACCTCATTCTCTGTCGTCCCCTTCTTCTATTGCCCTCCATCTTTCCCAGCATTAGGCTCTTCTCCAGGGAGTCCTTCCTTCTCATTAGGTGGCCAAAGTACTTGAGTTTCAACTTCAGGATCTGGCCTTCTCAAGAGCAGTCGGGGTTGATCTCCTCTAGGACTGACCGGTTTGATCACCTTGCAGTCCAGGGGACTCGCAGGAGTCTTCTCCAGCACCAGAGTTCAAAGGCCTCAATTCTTTGGCGCTCAGCCTTTCTTATGGTCCAACTTTCACAGCCATACATTGGTACTTTCATTCAAATGAATTTCAGCACAGATCTCCATCATGTCTTTGTATCATTTGGATTTTGAAGGTGCACATAGGAATAGGGAAAGTGTTGGCTTTGTTATAGGGTTTATTTATATTCATTTGTTATGGTAACCCATCTCACAAATGTGACTCTGAACAGCTAATAACGTGTAAAAGAATTTAAGAACACTGTTAACAAAGAGTTAAAAATCTACAGTTGTTGCCAAGGGTTGTCAGCCCAAACAGAACAATTAACAAAGGTGTCTCAATAATCTCCAGCCTACCTGTCTGCCCCTCCCCCCACAGTTAGTGCAATTGTACTCTAAAGTAAAGTGCCACCTTTAGTTTGATTTAATGGTCCTCATCTAGAACAATATAAAAATGGGTATTTTCATTTTTTTTAAAAAAATGTCCAGAATTATGCTTACGTTTTGTGTTCTATAAAGAGTTCCTCTGAAGGATTTAGATCAGGGGTAGTCAACCTTGGCTCTTTTATGACTCGTGGACTTCAATTCCCAGAATTCCTGAGCCATTCTGGGAGCTGAAGTCCACGAGTCATAAAAGAGCCAAGGTTGACTACCCCTGATTTAGATGCTTACAGTCTTCTTGTGTGATATTATCCTAAATATTTTAGAAGAAGGAATGGGAGAGGAGAAGAGAGGAGAGGAGAGGAGACAGGAGGGGAGGGGAGGGGAGGGGAGAAG
>NW_015388495.1:38862-51881 GCF_001527695.2 Protobothrops mucrosquamatus
GAAGGGACCTTGGAGGTCATCGAGTCCAACCCCCTGCTCAGGCAGGAAACCCTATACCATTTCAGACAAATGGCTGTCCAGTCTCTTCTTAAAAACTTCCAGTGTTGGAGCATTCACCGCTTCTGGAGGCAGGTTGTTCCACTGGTTAATTGTTCTCACTGTCAGGAAGTTTCTCCTTAGTTCTAGGTTGCTTCTCTCCATGATGAGTTTCCATCCATTGCTTCTTGTCCTGCCTTCAGGCGCTTTGGAGAATAGCTTGACTCCTTCTTCTTTGGGGCAGCCCCTGAGATACTGGAACACTGCTATCATGTCCCCCCTAGCCCTTCTTTTCATTAAACCAGACAGACCCAATTCCAACAACCGTTCCTCATATGTTTTAGCCTCCAGTCCCCTGATCATCTTTGTTGCTCTTCTCTGTACTCTTTCTAGAGTCTCAAAAACTTTTTTGTATCGTGGTGACCAAAATTGGATGCAGTATTCCAAGTGTGCCCTGTCCACTAGGACTCTGAGATCCCTCTCACAGTTACTACTATTGGAGCAAGGTACCCCCTACACTATACCTGTACATTTGGTTTTTCTTGCCTAAATGTAGAACCTTACTTTTTTCACCATTGAATTTCATTTTGTTAGATAGCGCCCAGAGTTCAAGTCTGTCCAGATCCTCCTGTATCTTAAGCTTGTCTTATGGAGTGTTGGCTATTCCTGCCAGCTTGGTGTCATCCGCAAATTTGATGAGTTCCCCATCTATCCCCTCATCCAAATCGTTGATGAAGATGTTGAAGAGCACTGGGCCCAGAACAGAGCCCTCAGTCTGTTTAGATTGAAAAGGGGATGTGCATTTACTGTGGTGTGAATATCACAAAGGTAGGGACACTAAATTTAAGATATTTGGAAATTATCAGAAAATAAGAATATTACATTGATTATTAATCGCTTGATGTAAGATGGTGAGAATTCAAATAGATAAGACGTGTATCCTGAACATTAGATCTTGTGATGAATTGTGATAAAGGGAATTGGGGTTATTTAAAACTTGGAAATTATAAATACTAAACGTTAAATTTAAATATTAGTGGGAAACTAAAAATTGGGGGGGGGGGAAACTAACCAGGACATTGATTGTCTAAAAAGATTGAATGTTAAAACAACTAGGATATGTATAAACAAAAAATATTGATAAATGTAAGAAAGTTATTTTTATTTAATCGATATAATAAGAATTGTATTAAATTACATATGAGACTGTAAATACCAAGGGGAAAAGAGAGGAAATATTTAATGTAATCGTTTGAGATCTGTACTAAAGGTACTTAGACCAACCCAGCCGCCACCTTGCTTTTCAAATACTTAAATGTGAAATTAGAAAATCAATATTTTTTTTTTTAAAAAAAGTAGGGACACTGCCCTAGAGCTTAGGAGAGAAACAACACAATGAGAAGACACCAGAAAGCATGCAGATTCTCCCAGCAAGGACACACTTTTAAAAAGTCCTCTCCACTTCGCATTGTGCCAGTCTCTTCCATCCTGTCAATGCCATCCAAACAAGAAAAAGTATGCTAACGTCTAGTGCTAAATTGGAGAAAATTTCCTAATGCAAAATAAATGGCTCCGTTTTTCATACAGGAAACAACACCCCAAGCTTCAGAAGCTATCCTGCATTTTGAAGACGAGAGAATTCGAGCACATTGTTATTCCGTTGTGGGCTTCAAATGCCAAGTGCAGACACAAGGCATCGAAGAGACGCAAAGGGTTGACTGGTGTCAGAATTACCTGGTTAAAATTCAGCAGCTCTCTGAAGCAGCAAGATCTGTTTGGCACCATCTGGCAGCGATGCCAAAGTGGGATGAGGCTGCAAAATGCGCAGGGGAATCTATTTTCTATTGAAGGATAGTTCCTGATATGCAGAGCAACCAAGGTCCCTTCCAATTCTGATGTTTCTATTCTATTCTATTCTATTCTATTCTATTCTATTCCATTCCATTCCATTCCATTCTATATTCTATTCCATTCCATTCCATTCCATTCCATTCTATATTCTATTCCATTCCATTCCATTCCATTCCATTCCATTCCATTCCATTCCATTCCATTCCATTCTATTCTATTCTATTCTATTCTATTCTATTCTATTCTATTCCATTCCATTTTATTCCATTCCATTCCATTCCATTCTATTCTATTCTATTCTATTCTATTCTATTCTATTCTATTCTATTCTATTCTATTCTATTCCATTCCATTCCATTTTATTCCATTCCATTTTATTCCATTCCATTCTATTCTATTCTATTCTATTCTATTCTATTCTATTCTATTCTATTCCATTCCATTCTCTATTCTACTCTATTCTACTCTACTCTACTCTACTCTACTCTACTCTACTCTACTCTACTCTACTCTACTCTACTTATTCTATTCCATCCCTTGAAAAATGCTGGGCTGGAGCACACCCAGAAGGATTTCTAAGTCCCAGATTTAATTTTGGGAGAGGTTTTGATTTCATTCGTATCTCCCCAGATAAGGGTAGAACATTCTCCGAGCTGTATGTACAATGGGGTCCATTAAATACAAAGGAGATGAAACGGACTGGCACATTTTAAAGCCTTACCCTGGCCTAGACAAGACAGATGAGTTGAAGTCCACCATTCCTGGAACAGTCAACCTTCATTCGTGTTACTTGATGTGAAAAGAAAAAGTGTAAGATTTTTTCACCCTGCTTCTCAGTTTTAAAGCTCCAGACAAAGACAAGACATCTGAATGCAGTAAAAGTAAAGTGAAGTTCTAGGTGGTGCTCTCTGAGCTAGGTTGTTTCTTACACTCATTTCATTACCCAACTAGAAAGGACTGGGAGGAGGAGGAGGAGGAGGAGGAGGAGGAGGAGGAGGAGGAGGAGGAGGAAAGGAAGGAAGGAAGGAAGGAAGGAAGATGAAGATTGAGGAGTCCTCGATTTTCTCTGAGTTTGGTTGTTTTCTTGCAGATGTTTCATTAGCCAGATTAGGTAGCATCATCATAAGTGATGATGTTTGGATAATGAAAATCTGCAAGAAACAGCCCAGCTCAGAGAGCACCAAGGATTCCAGTGTTTAAACATGTGCTACAAATATTCTCCTTTATTGGGAGATTCTAGATGCTGGGAAATCAGAAAACAAGATTTATGAAGCCAAGAAAATGCCTTCTGATGCTGGGGTGGGGGGGTATTAGAGGGCCAGGCGTTCTTCCATAGGCTGATTATAATGCACTAGGTAGAGAAATACAATATTTATAACAATAGCTAATCTGGATTCAGTGATTAAAGAGGAAGGTTTAATTTTGATGGCTGAAGTATTTTTTTTCCCCACCTGGAAAATCGATGTAGAAGTGATTACATGACAAAACTGGAGTGCTTTCATTCAACAGAAAGGCAAATCAAAGGAAAAACCTGCGATTCAGTTGAGTATTACTGATGAATATCCGGACCGTTTCTTAAGAATTAATGGCGAGCAAAAGCAATTGATGGTTGGTGGTTTTTGCCATGGCTAGTTAACCCAGGCGATCATTTATTCTGCTAATATTGCCATGTGCTTTGATTGTGATTGCACTTTTGCTGTGATGAAGTACAGGAACTCAACCAGAGAATATTAAAATGGGCAATAGATTTTTTTGTTTCCTCTCCAAACTTCTGTTTGAGATACTGTAACACTTTGAAAAAAAAACAACTTCTGCTCCATGCTACTTAGATGTATTTATTTATTCGATGGTTTGAAGGTTGAATGGCTCAACTTCAGCAGTATTTCACCTTTGGTAGTCTTGAAGATGATCATCCTATAGAACAGAGGTCTCCAGGTCTCTGGCAACTTTAAGACTCATGGACTTCAACTCCCAGGATTCCCCAGCCAACATGGCTATCTGAGGAATTCTGGGAGTTGAAGTCCCCAAGGAATTCTGGGAATGGAAGTTCCCCAAGTCTTCAAATTCCCAAGTTTGGAGACCCCTGTTATAAGAAGCAGAGTGCAGTGAGAACTTGACTTGCCTGTTTCCTTAGCTTTTTTATACATTTCCTTCAAAACTCTCCTTTATGTGTACATGGGTTTGGTTGGCATTATTCTACACCTATCAAGGTGTTGGTTCTTGGAAGTTAGAGCTGTGAGGAGAAATCTCATCCCAAAAGATGTAGACATGAAAGGGTTAAAAGAATCCCTGAATATCATCTGTCACTCAGACCTGTCTTGTCCATCTTTGTAGCGGGCAGACGATCCAGCCCCATGAATGTTGAAATCAAATCTGCAAATTGGGAGCAGGAAATTTCCACCTCTTCCATGAGTTTTGACAAAGAGAAAAGCTGAGTTACACCTATATAGTTTCATCTGTACTTTATCTCTGATGGAAAAATGTAGCATTTCTTCCCAGATGGTTCCTGGATGCATAAGCAGTGACCAGGAATGAAGATCCAAGAATTATAGAGCAGTCTACAAAAAAATCCACAGAATTTTGATTTTGCTTTGAAAATGATCTAAATAAGAGTTTGTGATCATTTATCCCATTATCCCCCGCCATTCTTCTCTATGCATGTGATTCTTGGCTATGGGAGCAGCTTAAAAAAAATCAGTTCAAAGTCCCTCATATTTTTTGTCTTTTTCTCTGTCAAGTCCTTTAACAGATAAATAGATAGATAGAGATAGACAGACAGAAAAACAGAGGCTCGAATTCTTACTGAAATAGCACATTCATTCACTTGTAAAGTATTTTAATTTGAGTACATGGATCTCCAAACCCAGTTACACTAAAGGGGCGAAGACAGACAATTTGGGAAAAGATCATATTTGCTCTCATCTTTTAGATAAGACATGCTTAATGCTTGAGAAACAGTAATCAGTTCAACCATTGTGTTACGACACAAATTAGAGTGTTTGGCATAATCTTCATTAGTGTCCTTTCTCAAGGCTTCTCCAGCTGCAAATTTCTCCTTCAAGCAGCTTTTATTTTTATTTCATTTTATATATTTTTTTAAAAAAAAGGTTTTTCAGTTACTTTAAAGATTTTTCATTGTCTCACCTGTATGTACACAAACCAATCAGAATAGCTATTTTCAAATTAACATATAGTAAAAAGCTTGAGTGTTTTGACACTTGAATTATTAGACTTGATTATAATAGCTGCATGCTGACAATGTAATAAATTCCCCAATTACACCTTTGAACACTAAAACTTCCATAGCTCATTCTTTGCTCGTCACCGAGTTTCCCTTTGCATAAAATTAGTTTTTTTTTTATTAAATATACAAGTTAGTTAGAGTTTATTGCAGTCATAGATTGGCATCGTAAAAAGAATAAGCATGTTCAAAATAACTCTAATTATAACAACTATAACTATAGAGTTAAACATAAAATGCTAAAGGATAAAAAACAAATATGGATAATGCTTTTTCCACTGAGTGAACAAATGAGTCTGTATAAATAGAGACATATCACTTAATGAGATCACTTTCATTAAACACAGGATAACATTAATTTTTGCAGCTTTCCTAAAACCACTGCATATAAGCCGTGCTCAGCTCACATGGATGATCATGTGAAGTGTTAGTACCGCTTTATAAGGCCTTGGTGAAAACCACACCTGGAATACTGCATACAGTTTTAGTCGTCAATATATATATATATATATATATATATATATATATATATATATATATATATATATATATAAAAAAGGTTGAGACTCTAGAAAGAGTACAGAGAAGAGCAACGAAGATGATCAGGGGACTGGAGTATAAAACATATGACGAACGGTTGCTGGAATTAGATATGTCTAGCGTAATGAAAAGAAGGACTGTGGGTGACATGATAGCAGTGTTCTAATATCTCAGGGGCTGCCACAAAGAAGAGGGAGTCAAGCTATTCTCCAAAGCACCTGGAGGCAGGAGAAGAAGCAATGGATGGAAACTAATAGATTAGATTAGATTAGATTAGATTAGATTAGATTAGATTAGATTAGATTAGATTAGATTAGATTAGATTAGATTAGATTAGATTAGAATAGAATAGAATAGAATAGAAAACTGAAAGGGACCTTGGAGGTCTTCTAGTCCCGCCCCCTGCTCAAGCAGGAGAACCTATACCGTCTCAGACAAGTTACTGTCTAGTCTCTTCTTTCACCTGTCTGAGACAGTATAGGTTCTATTCTATTCTATTCTATTCTATTCTATTCTATTCTGCATCCTATTCTATTCTATTCTATTCTATTCTATTCTATTCTATTCTATTCTATTCTATTCTATTCTATTCTATTGTTGAGCCACTCTTCCCAGAAACCTCTGGTGCTAGGCAGATGCAATGCGAATTCAATCAGTGAGTCATAATTAGAAGGGCTATACAAATTAAAACCCAAAGAGTGACATGGATAACTTTCCTATATCAAAATTATAAAAAAAGACTTGTTAAAACAATGAATTTTCTGGGAAGGGACAAAGGCACAATAAAACAAGTTATAGGACATTATTTGAAATAAGTAAGATCAAGAGTGTTAAAAGTAAAAGGAAGGAATATAAAGTTGGTTTATTTGACCAAGGTTAAAATAGTTGTTTTCTCTGGTAACTTAATGGACTTTTTGTCATTAAGTCAGGATTGAATGATGAAACTTTGAGGATTTGTTTTTAAATAAGAGATGGGATACAGGGAGAAATAATTTGTTATATTTTAAGAGAAGGTGACGGATTATTAAAATTGTTTATACTTACGAGGAAGGTTGTTATTTCTTTATATGTTTCTTTTCTTCTTTCATTATTTTTTCTCCTCTGTCTCTTTTCTTCTTCTCTGCACTTTCCATTTGTTCATTTTTTTAGTTTATTTTAATTTTTAATCTTTGATATTACAATTCTTAATAAAATTACTATTAAAAATAATTGGAAAAATATCTAAAAAAACCATCAATAGTTGTTTTTTTCTATCCTGGGAGGTAATTTTTAAGTAATTCAGCATGGATTATATTTATTATAAAATATCTTTTTCTATTCTGTTTTATCTGTAATTCTCTTTCTACAAAAATACATTGGACATCAAATGTAGAAAGCGTTATAAAAACAATTACATTTCTGTTATGTCAGGCTACCCTGTACTTTTAAAGGGTGTTTTTTAGTTAGTTGATATATTCAAATAAGCTAAGATATTAACAAAGATAAGCTTAATTAATTATTGTGGCTATTCGGTGGTTGAAATTCATTTTTCTTTTAGCCCATTAAATTATATATATATTTACCTGGGATGACTGTATACCTTTTGGAAGGGCCATCATAAAATAGGCAAAAGAAGTTACCAGCGTTAAAAAGAAAGATCCTCTTCAATGTTTAAATGTAATATTTTTTTTATATCTTTCAAACAATCCTAAGGAACCTACAAATCTCTTCCAAAGTAAAATAACATTGCCATTAAGTCTCAGTCCTGACAATTAATCAACCAGAGCCCTGGTTGATTAATCTACTGATTAAACAAATTAAAGTGTGCAGTCCTAATAAAAAATGAATCATTAGTTCAGGTTAATGATGAACAATTGGCTTGTCTCGCAGATCTCATTAGCCTTTAGCAAGTGTCATTTGGCTGAGTCTTAGAATAGTCTCATTTTTTTTCTTTTCTGGAAAATCTTCCCAGTTCATTCATACCATTGAAAAAAGTATGCACAGGAATAGCACGGACTCTGCACAATACTGATAAGATAGACTTTGAAGTAGTTCTCATGTAAAGGCCTGATTGGTCAAAAGTTAGGTCTATGTTGACCCCCTGTTGTTGTTGTTGTTGTTGCTGCTGCTGCTGCTGCTGCTGCTGTTGCTGCTGTTCTTCTTCTTCTTCTTCTTCTTCTTCTTCTTCTTCTTCTTCTTCTTCTTCTTCTTCTTCTTCTTCTTCTTCTTCTTCTTCTTCTTCTTCTTCTTCTTCTTCTTCTTCTTCTTCTTCTTCTCATCATCAGATTAATTGGTCTTGGATGCAGTAAAGAGTGTTCACACAGTACAGAAAACAGTTCTGGTATACAATTTTGCTATTTCAGCAATGCCCCAGAGAAATATGTTGTCTGGATCTGATAAGAGTAGTTCTAAAGGCTTTGGGAATGTTAAAAGCTTCACAACAAAGATGGAATGTACAAGAAAGGGGTTATACACGAACAATTGATCAAGCACAATATCTTGCTAGGATATTGTGAATGCTTAATCATCCCAAAGCTATCAAATTCTAACTCAACAAAGACTCTTAAATAAGCGTTAAGATTTCAGTTAAGGACCATGGTGCCACAGTGGTTAGAATGCAATACTGCACACTAATTTTGCCAAATGCCAGCAGTTCAATCCTGACCAGCTCAAGGTTGACTCAGCCTTACATCCTTCTGAGGTCAGTAAAATGAGGACCCAGATTGTTGGGGGGCAATATGCTGACTCTGTAAACCGCTTAGGGAGGGCTGTAAAGCACTGCGAAGTGGTATATAAGTGCTATTGCTATTGCTATTGACTCTGCCTTCCATCCTTCTGAGGTCAGTAAAATTTCCATTCATGACATACATCCAAGGTTTTCAGAGTTCAAAAGAAGATGCATTCAGATGCTGATAATTATTTACTAATAGATACAAATATCATGCTGAGCTGCCCCAGTGATCTCTTTTAATCATTACATCTTTTTTATGGTTGCCTGAACTGCACCGGTACTTCTCAAGTGTGAAATTTGGAGAATTCTCTTTAGCTAGATTTATTGAGATGAAAAGGATGGGTTTTAAAGTGTCCCAGCAGCTGAACTAACTTTTCTATTGAGAACCAATATATCTCCGAGATACGTGAAGCTCGTACATGACGTTTTAAGCAAACCTGTTGCAACCCTGGAGCTTCTGTGGCTATGTTTGACATACGTGCTCTTTCCTGATAAAAGGTAAAAATGCAACTGGCTTGTAATAACTGTTGCTTGAATATTTATAAGCCTGAGAACCAACTCCTGCAATAAGCAGGACACTGACAAGTCTTTTAATGTGGAGAAAAGCAAAGTTTTACATTTAGGCAGGAAAAATCAAAGGTACAAGTACAGATTAGGCGAGACCTGGCTCAAAAACAGTAATTGGAGTCCTAGTGGTTGATCACTTGAGTATGAGTCAGCAGTGTGCAGCAGCAGCCAAAAAAGCTGACATAATCCTGGGTTGTATAAACAGAGGCATAGAATCAAGATCACATGAAGTATTAGTACCGCTTTATAAAACCCCAGTGAGGCCACACCTGGAATACTGCAGCCAATTTTGGTCACCATATCACAAAAAAGATGTCGAGAGTTTGGAAAAAATTCAGAGAAGAGCAACTAAGATGATCAAAGGCCTGGAGACTAAAACATATGAAGAACAGCTGTGGGACTTGGGTTTGGCTAGCCTAAAGAAAAGAAGAAATAGGGGCGACATGATAGCAGTGTTCCAGTATTTGAGAGGCTGCTGCAAAGAAGAGGGAATCAAATTATTCTCCAAAGCACCAGAAGGCAGGACAAGAAACAATAGTTGGAAACTGATCAAAGAGAGAAGCAACCTGGAATTAAGGAGAAAGTTCCTAACAATGAGGACAATTAACCAGCTTGCCTCCAGAAATCGTGGGTGCTCCATCACTGGAGGTTTTTAAGAAGAGAGTGGACAGTCACTTGTCTGAGATGGTATAGGGTCTCCTGCTTGAGTGGGGGGCTGGACTAGAAGACCCCCAAGGTCCCTTCCAGCTCTATTCTATTCTAAGTAAGTCCAGAGTAAATATTTTTGGTTTTTCTCTGATACACACTGCTGCTGCTGCTATCTGTTCAGTCAGGTCCAATTTCTGTGTATTCTATGGAATAGGTCTCACCACACCTTCCAATCTTGCACTATTTCTTTTAATTTTTCTGTGCTCTGATTGGTTAAAAAAAATCCCATCAAATGGATCATCAAGTAGTTCACCCAGTCATTTCACTCAAGGCACAATTGACCAGGTTTGAATTATCGTTCTTCAAACACATTATACCAAGACTTAGCTTTCTGAAAAAAAATTGATAATGTTGGGAAATGTTGCAAAAAAAAAAAAAAGAGAACAGGATGGTCAGCAACAAGATGGATGGAATTTATTTCATCAGAGACGGGTCCACCGTTGGAAGATCCAAAGCACCATGTTGAGGACAGATGCTCTGGGAGAACATTTATCTCTGCGACCACCAAGAGTTGACATTGACTTGATTGAACATAATCAATCATCTCATACACAGTATAAACTCCATCTCTTCAAATATTTCTCCAACTACTGGCAGCGTCCATGCCAATCTTCTTTTTATTTATTTTTTTTCCTTTTTCTCCTCAATAAGTGTTAGGCTCATTTGTCACCATCTGTCCTTGGCTGCCATTGTGCAAATTGGATCCATTCTGTTGCTTGGGTGCTTTCCTAGACAATTTGGTCTAGAGCAGCGTTAGGCAACCTTGGCTCTTTTATGACTGGTGGACTTCAACTCCCAGAATTCCTGAGCCGGCATGGCTCAGCTTGGAAACCTCTCCCTTTCCCCTCAGCGTGGGTGGCTCAGGAATTCTGGGAGTTGAAGTCCACAAGTCATGAAGGGGCCATAGTTCCCCCATGCTGGCTCAGGAATTCTGGGAGTTGAAGTCCACGAGTCATGAAGGGACCAAAGTTTCCCCCATGCTGGCTCAGGAATTCTGGGAGTTGAAGTCCACGAGTCATAAAAGAGACAAGGTTGCCTACCCCTGGTTTAGAGGTTGAGGCACCAGGCTAGAAACCAGGCAACAGTGAATTCTAGTCCTGCCTTAGGCATGAAAACCAACTGGGTCCCTTCCTTTCATCCCAACTTAACTCCAAGGATTGTTATGGGGAAAACGGGAGGAGGAAAAGAATATTAAATATGTTTGCCATTTATAAAGCAGTAATAATAATAAGAAAGACAGGATAAAAATAAAAATAAATAAAAATAAAATAAACATTCCTGCATGCCTTGCAAATTGTTTAAGCTCTGGCAGAGGCATTAAGTTTATGCCCTGTTCAAACCACCGAATCGTCCATAATTGTATCTGACATCAACAACCAAGGCAACTTTTTCTCAAATTGGGCCTATATTACAAACTAAGTAGGCACTTAAGCGAGTCCCTCCACATGCATTTTAGGAGGAGTTTCAAAATACATATCATGTCATTATTTTGGCACTAGGACTTTTGGCAGTATAGGTTCTAAGTTGTTTCTCGTGAATGTTTTAAAGTTTTAAACACGCCCTCCGTGATCTTCAGTACAGACATTATTCCTCCTATTTTGCATAGTTACAAACTATGTATTGTATCATTCCAAGAAAATTAGTCCAGTTCCTGGCATGCTCATGCGTTCCAGTCCCAGAGAATTGAACATCATAAATGCAAAGAAAAATTCAAAGCACATTATTGGTCTATTCCATATCTTAAATCATTAGGATGATTTAAGGCTTCACTTAAAATGTGGATTCTTTGTTCTGTGTTACAATATCCCCTGAATTATCCAACTGGTCTCCCTTCCAACTCATAGCTCTGAATTGCTGAGTTCATGATGAAAGAAAATTGAATCTGACAAGACTTTCCTGTCTGTTTCTTAGCTACTTCCCAAGTAAAATCAGACCTAGGCAGAAAAATGTACTCTGGAATGTTTCATTTCATTAAAAACGCCAATAAAAAGGAAAATATTATAATTAGTGTATAGATAAATCTATATCTCATGAATTGCATTAAATCCCACCTCCTCTCTCTCTTCTTTCTCTCTCTCTCTCTTCTCTTCTCTTTTCCTTGTCTCTGTCTTCTGTCTTCTCTCTTTCTTTCCTCTCTCTTCTCTCTCTTCTCTCTTTTTCTCTCTGTCTTCACTCTCTCCTCTCTCTCTTCTCTTCCCTTCCCTTCTCTTTTCCTTGTCTCTGTCTTCTCTCTTCTCTCTGTCTCTCTGTCTTCTCTCTCTCTCCTCTCTCTTTTCTCTCTCTTCTCTCTTTCTCTCTCTCCTCTCTCTCCCTCCTCTTTCTCTTCTCTCTCTTCTTTCTCTCTCTTCTCTACCTCTCTTCTTTTTCTCCTCTCTCTCTCTCCTCTCTCTCCATCCTCTTTCTCTTCTCTCTTCTTTCTCTCTCTTCTCTCTCTCTTTCTCTTCTCTCCCTCTCCTCTCTTTCCCTCCCTCCCTCCCTCCTTCCTGTCTGCCTTTTCTCTTCTCTCTTCTTTCTCTCTCTCTCTGATATTCTGCTGCCTGCTGCATTCGTTTTTGGTGATTAAAAAGTTCCCGCAGTGAAATGTGATTCTTTAGATCTGAACTTTGGATTTCAAATGAAAGTTATTTTTTAAAAGCTCCCCATTCTAGGAAGGGAGAACAAAAAAGCTAATGTAGAAATCTAAGATTATAGAGGAAGGCTAGAAAGGGGAACGAAATAATCCATACTGTTGATTCCTTTCCTTCCACAAAATGAAAAGTTTTTTTTTTTTCATCAACCAAAGAACTTCTTCACTTCGATTTTTGGTAAAGTTGTCATGCTGTTTCTTTCAGATCCCAGCTGTGGGGAAATTTGGAGATCAAGCAGATTTAAATGAGCATAGAAACTTCTAGATCACCCAAATGGTTCGCCCGTGGACCTCACATCTTTGGATAAATCGCTTTTTCTTTTCTTTTTCTTTTTTTTTTTTGAAAAACAGCAGAAGTCCAGCAGTAACAAATGAGTGGTTAGCCATGATAAATATGACTACAGGCACGCAAGGAAGAAAATAGTGATGGATGTTTTGAAGATATTAATGATTTGATTCTTATCATGCATTGTCTGGTGAATTATATTGTTTAACGAGTGGAGAATCCAAGGAGGTTTTTTTGCCAGATGTCTAAATGCAGATGTGGAAGAGAAAGAATTGTACTAGCTGAGGAATACTGATAAAGCATGTTACCCAGTTTGGGTAACGAAACGTCTGCAAGAAAACAACCAAGCTCAGAGAGCACCAAGGACCCCACAGTCGTCGTTGTCGTTGTCCTCCTCCTCCTCCTCCTCCTCCTCCTCCTCCTCCTCCTCTCCACAATCTCTACTCCCTTCTAG
>NW_015388495.1:52472-56637 GCF_001527695.2 Protobothrops mucrosquamatus
CAGTGCTGAGTTACTGGCCAGAAAGAACAAATATTAATTAGATGATGTTGCTTCGTACACTCTGTATACTCCATGCTCATAACATTCTGGTATGAGGCTAGATATTGAAAATACCAAGCGTTTCAAGGATCAATTTCAGAAGTATATTAAAATGGATTCAGAAGGGTTGAGAGACAGTTAACGTCTGATTCTCTGGCAGATCAAGTCGAGAAAAGGCCTCGCATTCATCCTGCATACTAAGCTGGGCTCAGATTAAACTTGCCCAGTTTTCTTCCAAACTCAGTTGTTTTGTGTGACCCCATCTAGTTTGGTTCAATTAGCTTTTGTTGCATTGTGCCAGCTCAGAAAACGAGTTAATTCAGTAACTACAGTGAGGAGGATGAGAAACACAACAAAGGGAGGCTACTTCATTGCGCCGTTGTAAGGTTTCGTAGCTTGGGAAAATATTTCGAATTATTCACAGCGAGTCGGCCCCCCTCAATTATTAACGAACGGAGAGCATGAAAAGTAGAATAGAAAGAGGAAGATGGAAAAAAAAATATGAGTGGATCCTGACTGGATTTTTTAGTATGCATGCCTGTTTTAGTATTTACTTCCAAAACAGCCTTTCTCCTTTCATACATGAAAAAGTTCAGTTAGAGGGGAAACGATGTTGTACACCACACATCTATGCTAATAAATTTGGAAGATCTATTACACAGTGGATACATTTGAAATTTTGGAACCAAGCAAAGGTATAAGGCAAAACTTGGCTCAAAAAAACCAGTAACTGTGAGAGGGACCTTGGAGTCCTAGTTGGACGATCGTTTAAAAATGAGCCAGCGTCAAAAAAGCAAATAAAATCTTTAGTGCCGTTTTATAAAGCCTTAGTAAGGCCACACCTGGAATACTGCATCCAGTTTTGGTCACCACATTACAAAAAAAAGATGTTGAGACTTTGGAAAAAGTGCAAAGAAGGGCAACTAAGCAACTAAGATCATCATCATCATCATCATCATCATCAATCATCATCATCATATGACACCCCACACACACACACTCCAAAAGATTTTCAGTGACTATCTTGATGATCAAAAGTTGTAAGACGTGGCTAATCAGAAGAAACTGTTTAAAACCTGTGAATAATAACCAAATCTGTATAAGGCTAAATCTCTACATAGCTGGCCACGTCAATCAACACATTAGTTTTCCTTGCACTGACCCAGTTAAACACATTAGAGGAACAAGCTCTTTCTTGTACTCTAACTTGTTTTTAAAAACCATGCTTTATTTATTAATGTGCATTTTTTTCCCTCTGGGAAAATTATATTATAGAAACTGGAAATAGCCAGTTTTGGCAAATCGAGGCATAAAAAGACTGTTTTGCCATATCAGAAGAAGCAAAAATGGGATTCGTCCCTGTACCAAGTATTTTCTTTCGATTTATTTTCTATTTTATTTATTTATTTGCATCCCACCTTTATTGTTTATTGGTTTTTTACAAATAATTCAAGGCAGCAAACATATCCAACATGCCTTCCTTTCCTTCTATTTTCTCCACAAAAAACAATCCTGTGAGGTGGGTTGGGCTGAGAGAGAGAGGGACGGGCCAAAGTCACCCAATTGGCTTTCATGGCTAAGGCAGGACTAGAATTCACCATCTCCTGGCTTCTAGCCTAGTGAGATAATCAACAGATCAGGGGTAGGCGACCTTGGCTCTTTTATGACTCGTGGACTTCAACTCCCAGAATCCCTGAGCCAGCATGGCTCAGCTTGGAAACCTCTCCCTTTCCCCTCAGCACGGCTGGCTCAGGAATTCTGGGAGTTGACGTCCACGAGTCATAAAAGAGCCAAGGTTGCCAACCCCTGCACTAGACCAACTGGGTTTCTTCTTCAAAAGCTGTAGAAGTCACCGTAAAATTTGAACGCTGGTTTTCATTTCAAGATCTTTGATGTCCAAACTTATATTAGGGGTCAAATGTGCAAACCCAAGGAGGATCCATAGGGACATGATGCAAATATTAAGGGCACTTTCTGCACTGGTTTATGTATCATATATGCAGATAATGCTTTTAAAAAAAGGAAGAAAGGATAATAGCAACATGGCTGAGTAGGTTTTATTTATATAGCTCACCAAAGCCACATAAATAGGCCCCAGCTGGTCATTCAATTTTCTGTGAGCAAACATATTAACAATGTAAATGTATCACGGCTATAAAATAATGTTAGATTCACGCTAGTAGGGGTAATAGCTAATCTTTTTTTTTTATCTATTTCCTGGCTCTCGTTTGATGATTAGCATCACGAAGCTCTTAATTACCCCCCTTATGGCCTTGTAACATGCAAACAAGTTGTCTGAAATAATAATAATAATAACAACGGTGATCAATCAACCGGCAGTTTGGTTTAAACATAACCATTTCAGGAGGAAAGTTGTAGGGCTAGGATGTGGATTTATTTGTGATGCAAGAGAGGACATATTGGACTCCAAGGCCAAGTGGTTTTCTACAGAGTATAAAACCACTCATAAACTGTAATATCTGTCCACAATTTTTGAAGCAGTTATGGTGCAATCCTTGGAAAAGATGATCTGGCTGATGCAGACACGATGCCATTGAAAGCATTTCTGAAGTTCCTTTTTGCTTTCAAATCTGAAGGACTGCACAGCCTTCGTGCACATGTTCATTAAAAGGGGAAAAAAAGGGTCATCCAGAGCAGAGGCCTCCAACCTTCTGGGCACCAGGGACTAGTTCCTTGGAGAGAGATTTTTTTTCACAGACTGGAGGGGGCGTGGTTTCCTGTACTGCCTGCATCCCGTGGATGGGGCTTTGCATGTTTGTCTGGCATGCCATGGACCAGTGCTGGTCCATGAACTGGAGGTTGTGGACCCCTTGATCCAGAGCAAACATTTTTTTTTACAAAAAACGTTTTAATAAAAGATCCAACCTATTTAGTTAAATGAGCACTAGGAGGCAGTATAGGACAGGTTTTATCCTTGTTGGGCATCATCAGAGGTAGATGAAGAACTGAAGAAGCTTCTTGGATGTGAAGCAAAGTGTCTTCAAGGCAAAACCAAGAAAGTCCAGTTGCCTCTTGAAAAAGCACTTGTGGGACGATTGGAGACAGATCTTATCTTAGGGCAGGGGTAGGCAACCTTGGCTCTTTTATGACTCGTGGACTTCAACTCCCAGAATTCCTGAGCCAGCCATGCTGAGAGGAAAGGGAGAGGTTTCCAAGCTGAGCCATGCTGGCTCAGGAATTCTGGGAGCTGAAGTTCACGAGTCATCAAAGAGCCAAGGTTGCCTACCCCTGTCCTAGGGGTTTCTAATGGCCCAGAGTCACCCTATAGGAGAGATGAGTGCCATAAAAATATAATGAATAAATAAACCACAAATAAATAAATAAACCAGCTCCAGGAACTCAAATTACGGACTTCTGCATTTTAGAAGACTATAAAGCCTTTGGAATTCTGCTGCTAGTTTCATTGTTAGAAGGGATAAATAGAATGACACATACAGTCCACACCACCACCACCCCTGAAGTTCTCAAAGGGAGATTCTCAAGTAGACCAGTCAGGAAACAGGCCTGATGAGCTAATTCTACTTTACTGCAAGACTGAATTAACAGAGTCTTGCAAGTTTAAAAGTATAAATCTTCTGCTGTCTGTTTTTACATTCTGAAAAATTAAAGGTGGATCTTTCTCTGCCCATTATGAAGCCGAAGGCTCAGGTGATTAATTTATCTAAATAAATTTGCTTTCCCCACCATACTGGATTCCCTTTCAGAGACTTCAGGAGAGATTGACTATCTATCTATCTATCTATCTATCTATCTATCTATCTATCTATCTATCTATCTATCTATCATCTATCTATCTATCTATCTATCTATCTATCTATCTATCTATCTATCATCTATCTATCTATCTATCTATCTATCTATCTATCTATCTATCTATCTATCTATCTATCTATCTATCTATCTATCACTAAAAGCCAACATGGGTTTGTCAAAAACAGATCATGCCAGACAAACCTTATTACATTCTTTGACCAAGTGACAAAATTAGTGGATCAGAGGAATGCTGTGGATATAATTTACTTGGACTTCAGTAAGGCATTTGATAAAGTAGACCACAACCTACTACTCGATAAGATAGAAAAATATGGGTTAGACAGCATCACCA
>NW_015388495.1:57135-62329 GCF_001527695.2 Protobothrops mucrosquamatus
GGCAGGACGAGAAGCAACGGGTGGAAACTGATCAAGGAGAGAAGCAACTTAGAACTAAGGAGAAACTTCCTGACAGTTAGAACAATTAACCAGTGGAACAACCTGCCTCCAGAAGCGGTGAATGCTCCAACACTGGAAGTTTTTAAGAAGAGACTGGACAGCCGTTTGTCTGAAATGGTGTAGGGTTCCTGCCTGGGCAAGGGGTTGGACTCGAAGACCTCCAAGGTCCCTTCCAACTTTATTATTATTATTATTATTATTATTATTATTATTATTATTATTATTATTATTATTATTATTATTATTATTATTATTATTATTATTATTATTATTATTATTATTATTATTATTATTATTATTATTATTATCTATCTATCTATCTATTTATCTATCTATTAAGAGAGATTGACTGTCTGTCTGTCTGTCTGTCTGTCTCTGTCTGTCTGTCTGTCTCTGTCTCTGTCTCTGTCTCTGTCTCTGTCTCTGTCTCTGTCTCTCTCTCTCTCTCTCTCTCTCTCTCTCTCTCTCTCTCTCTCTCTTTGTTTAAAACAAGAAAGAAATTTTCATATCTTGAAACCACATGCTGAAAAGCTAAGGTGATAGGTTTATCTGATAAGAAATTGTTTCCGGAATAACAGTTAGGGGATTCGTGTATCTATATAGCTACCATAACTCAGTGTCATTTCCAGCCCATATATTTAATGGTAAGGGTATTGCTGCGACGATGACACAGACAATATTCACAGATACAGTCAATGGAACAGTCTGTTCATGGTTGTTTTTTTTTAAATCAATGAACTATATTGCAGTTTGTTTTGGTATGGTGGAAAATTGTGCAAGGAGGCAGATTCCAAAAACATTGCCAAGAAAACTGCAAGGACTAGAACTGGGTTGGTGCACAGTTGGATGGTCCTCCTGGACTCATGGCTGCCGCTTGAGTGGCAGGTGCCAGCTGGTGTTAGGAAGGCCTCGACACAGATTCATCTCATGCACTAATTGAATCAGAAAGTGTGGCCACATCATTTTGGCTGTGATTTGTTCTCCAAGCTTGTTTCAACATAATTTCTGAACGTTTCGTTACCAAACTCGGTAATATCGTCAGCAGACATTTTCTTGTCCTATTCTCCTTAGCTTATAAATGTCTTGTGTGCCGGTGTTGGTCAGTCGGTCATGCGATTGGTTTTTTGTTTGGAGCTGTATTTGAATTCTGAGCACCTGATTGGTTCTCTTGTTGAATGGTCTGGTTTCTTACCTGTTCACAAGGCCCACCTCGTGACAAGCTGTAAGCTGTGGAACTGTACAGAAATAGAAGGAACGAAAGGGTAATGAAGGTCAAGATGTGTCCTTCATCATTTCAGAGAGCAGGACATGAAGTAATGGATTTAAGGTACAGGAAGGTAAATTCTAATCGAACATCAGGGGGAGAGAGAAAAAACAACCATCGGAGATGTTTTAATTTATAGTGTTGTATGAAGCAGCACAGTAGCACTCAATGTCCTGGATGGCTTCTTCCAAATTTATGATTTCATGAGCAGGGCCTCCTCCAATGATCTTTGTCATCCCCTCCCAAATAGTTCAGGTCATTATATATCCAAAAGGAAATGTTGAACCTGGTTTAGTAGCTCATGGGTAATCACCACCATCCACATGGGCAGCTGCGGCATCTAATAAAAATACAAGAATGGTCCTGCGCTGAGTACTTTTTAATGATCTAAGCATAAAATTGCCTTTGGAATTATGTACTCTCTTTTCAGTAAGATCACTTCATTTTAACCGATCCTTCAGTTCAACAGACTTCTGTAGGGCCATAAATCAAGCTTTTACATGACAGCTACTTATTACCACTCATTCATAAGTCTGTCTCTCTCTCTTCCTCCTCCTTCTCCCTCTCCCTCTCTGCAGTCATTTGCAAGGGAAAAGAAATAGTTATTTTATTTGTATTTCTACTTAATAGTAAAAAGAAAACGATGGCTTAGTTTTTTTTTTTGGGGGGGGGGGGGAAAGAACAGTGTCTCTACTCCAGCTAATTTTTCCTTCGAACTAGAGTTACAAGCAATATACAACTATCAACGTTCCCTTTAGATAAGAGTGTCAGAAATGTTTGATGATCTTAAAGTTTTGAATGTTCTATACTTTTTTAACATAATAATTTCATCTCTGGGAGACAATTGAAGGCAAGAAATAAAAACAACTCCATGTTCGTTCGTCATTGTTGCAGTCAACAAATCTTCTGTTTCACTGCTATCCTTTAATGAGATGGTTCTGAATGCAGCCTAAAAAAGTTCAAAATTTCCTCTGCGTCGTGTAAATAGTTGCTGATTTCTTTGAAATAAAAAAAAAATGAAGAATGAAGAGAGGTCAGCCTAACCGATTTCCATCCTCTCAGGAAATGTTTTGCCACAGGTTTTGAGCAAATCAGTTTTAACGGTCCATTAATCAAATATTCACTCCAACCAGCTAGTGGCTCAGAATAAGAACATAACAAAGAAAAGAGAAGCAACCGCACAAAAAACATGTGAGAAAGGCTTAAATAAAATTCAGAGCTTAACAAACTTATCACTAGCCCAGTGTCTAAAGGATCATTTGACACACCATAGTACAAAACCTGGCTCTAGTAGTAAGAGCCTTAGCTGTAGCTCTTAACAAAAAGCAAATATACATCCAGTTTTGGTCACCACATTACAAAAAAGAAGTTGAGACTTTGGGAAAAGTGCAAAGAAGAGCAACTAAGATGATTAAAGGCCTGGAGACTAAAACATATAAAGAACGGTTGCAGGATTTGGGAATGGCCAGTCTAGAGAAAAGAAGGACTAGGGGGGACATGATAGCAGTATTCCAGTATTTGAGAGGCTGCCACAAGGAGGAGGGGGTCAAATTATTCTCCAAAGCACCAGAAGGCAAGACAAGAAGCAATGGATGGAAACCAATCAAGGAGAGAAGCAACCTAGAACTAAGGAGAAACTTCCTAACAGTGAGGACAATTAACCAGTGGAACAGAAGTTGCCTTCAGATGTTGTGGGAGCTCCATCACTGGAGGTTTTTAAGAAGATACTGGACAGTCACTTGTCTGAAATGGCATGGGATCTCCTGCTTGAGCAGAGGGCTGGATTAGAAGACCTCCAAGGTCCCTTCCAGATCTATTCTGATTCTGATTCTGATTCTAATATCAGATATACCTAATGTGTTAGGGGGACTTGTTTTTTGTGTTTTTTTTTGTAAAAAGAGTGATATGAATGTATCAACGAAGTGGAGATGTTAAACAACAACTACTCTTCAAGAAGACAATGTATCTGCCTTGTTGCAAATAAAATTGTAAGGATGCATCTATTTACTTAACAGTATCCAGTTCAGATTGAGAACAACTATATCCTGTTACTAAAGAGCTAGCCTAAATATTAAAAAAAAAATACAACACACAACTCTGAACTAGCCATCTGCATTTAAATTGATGTTATAAAGCAATGACATTTTCCCAATGTTCAACCCAATCCTTTCAAGTTTGATTTATTATCTGTTCTGTTAAAATGGGAGGTTGGGGAGAAAAAAAAAATCTCAGCTGCTGTGGAATATAGGTTTCCTGGTGTTTCCTTTAAAAAAAAAAACAATAGCTCAGGTTTGTTTGTTTGTTTTAAAAAAAAACAACGTGCCAGGACCTATTGCACTTAAAAAGAAAAAAAAAAGGTATAAATTCCAAAAAGAAAAGAAGGAAGGCCACAAACATCTCTTCTTTTTTTTTTTTCATTTGACAGCATTAATCAATCATTTTATGATCCTGAGCGTGGAGGGAGGCTGTTTTTGCAAGCCAGACGAGGGTCTGGGGAGACGTGTTCCTGAGATGGCTTGTCAGAGAAATGGCTGCCTTCCAATGGCGCTCTGCAGACCAGGAGACCTTTGTCAAACTCTGAGCTGAGCTGATTAAGGGATGGATTGAGCCCCCTTTCAAAGTGAAGCATGGCCAGGAGAATTGAGAAGCATAAAGAGGCAAGCAGGAGGGTGTGTGTTTTGTTGTTTGTTTGTTTTTAAAGTGTCTCTATAAATTGCACGGGCTGAAATGAGGAGGCGTTTGGTAGACAAGCGACATTCTGGTTTGGAATAGGACGGAGATGAGCCGCTAGATTTAAATCGGGTTCATTGCGTTCACACTGCCTGTGTGTGTATACAGACACACATGCAGCGAATGACACAAACAGGCATATATACAGTGGCGGGATTCAGCCGCTTCGCACTGGTTCGGTAGAACTGGTAGCTAATTTTTTGTTGACTTTGGCAAACCGGCTGATGCCCTAACCCAGGGGTAGGCCACCTTGGCTCTTTTGGGACTGGTGGACTTCAACTCCCAGAATTCCTGAGCCAGCCATGCTGAGGGGAAAGGGAGAGGTTTCCAAGCTGAGCCATGCTGGCCCAGGAATTCTGGGAGTTGAAATCCACGAGTCATGAGGGGGCCATAGTTCCCCCATGCTGGCTCAGGAATTCTGGGAGTTGAAGTCCACGAGTCATAAAAGAGCCAAGGTTGCCTACCCCTGGCCTAGCACTTTTTCGCAAGGCCCAGAACAGACCACCGGAAGTGCATGGACACCACTTCCAGAAGTCTGTTCTGAGCCAGGGAGGCGTCTGAGGCACAGAATGGACTTCCGGAAGTGGCATCCACGCTCTTCCGGTGGGCCGCATCCACACAGAGAACCGGTTGTTCTCTTGCTTTTCTGCCTTTTAAGATCCTTGGGGAAATATAATATTCTTTTTAATATTCACCAGAATATTTCCTTCTCTGGGGAGGGGAGTGTGTGACTTCCCACACTACCAAGAACTCAGCTACCTGTTGAGTTGTTCTAAGCCGCTTCAGGGTCTGAACTAGAGATACTTTCAAAAGTCAGATTATTTTGCTGTACTGCCGGGGGAACAAAACTTAAAATTCATGCAAAACTGTAGTTAGTGGAAGAGTTTGCAAAATACGTGAACCAAACAAACACTACCTTTTAGGTATTTTTGCTAAGACTGGGAGAAAAAAAAAACCCAAGCACACAGAAAGAATAAACATGGATAATGGAGCTAAACGCTGAATTTATGAGGAAGGATTAAGAGGTATTATAATTTTTTTTTAGAGATTACTGTGAAAGATCATAAAAATCTATAGATTTTTAACAAGGAGGAAGAAATTTATTTAATGTAGTTACTTTATACATGATGCCAGTAAAGC
>NW_015388495.1:62628-71059 GCF_001527695.2 Protobothrops mucrosquamatus
AGTGCCGTAGTTGTGCTTTGAAAGCACCACAGTCATCAGTAAACGCCATAGTTTTCAATCGTACAGCTAAAGAACTTCGCCACATCTGTTTCAAATAAGATATTTGCTGCTCCGCAGCTAGCATAATTTGTCAAGCCTTTTTTTTTCCTCCCCAAAATGATAAAATATGCATGATTGGAGCATTCAGATAATCAACTGTTTTCACTAAACCAAAGCTTGATTGACAAAACATTGTTCAACCGGAAGTAGGAATTAATGACTTGATGGGACCATTAAACATCTGCTAAGCTTTTTTAACTCAATAAACCTAAGTGTTTTCATTAAAAATCAGTAGAACATGACTGGGGAAAATACTAAAAAAAAAACAAAAAAACAAGTCTGGATTCCTTAGTTGGTTTTGTGTGTTATCCAGTGGTGGGATTCAAATAAGTGAACAACCGGTTCTCTGTGTGGATGCCGTTTCCGGAAGCCCATTCTGGGCCTGGGCAACAAAAAAGTTAGCTGTCGGTTCTGCCAAAGTGGTGCAAACTGGCTGAATCCCACCACTAGTGTTATCTCCATTTCTAGAAGAATTATAACTGCCCACTCGTTTTCCAGCAGGGGTAATTCCTTTCTAAAATATCTTATGTTATATTTCCACAATAAACATATAAACATAGCCAACATGCCTTTGTCATTTCACATCTGGATTATTGAAATGCACTCTACATGAGTCTGCTCTTGAAGATCACTTATGAGCTTTAGCTTGTGTGACTTCAGTAGGCCAGGTAATTATGGGCACACTATAGCTTGTTAATGTAACATCCTGGTTTTACATACATCGGGCATGCTGCAGTTCCTGCCAGCCAAAGAGTGGTGGCTGTTGAGGACTAGAAGATGTGTCTTTTCTGCAGTAGGTCCTGCTCTGTGGAATATACCCTCCACTCCCAGTTATTAGAATGGCCTCAACCCTGTTGACCTTTCACATGGCTTTAGAAATCTGGGTGTCTTCCCAAGCCTGGGATGCTGAATAGCCATAGCACTTAGACTTATATACTGCTTTACAGCCCTCTCTAACTGGTTTACAGAGTCAGCCTCTGGCCCCCAACAATCTGGGTCCTCATTTTGGAAGGACCTTGGAAGGATGGAAGGCTGAGTCAACCTTGAGACTAGAACTGCCAAACTGCTGGCAGCCATGAGTCAGCAGAATGAGTCTGCAGTACTGCATTCTAACCATTGTGCCACAAGGACTCTGTTTCCTGGTTTTATTGTTAACTGGCCAAGTATCTCAGCTGCTGGGTATATTTATTTTGGAAGGGGTTTTTTTTGTTGGTTTTAATGTTTTACAATGTTTTTATTGTAGTATATTTTTTTATGATTGTCAGCTGTCTAGAGTTAATAAGAGGTGCAGCTAGAAAAATTGAAGAAAGAAAAAGAAGGAAGGAAGGAAGAGAAGGAAGGTAGGAGGAAAGGAGGGAAGGGAGGGAGGGAGGAGGGAGCCCCCTCCCTGAGGGAATGATAACTTTAGAACCTTGGGCTGCATCTTCTTATGGATCACTCTGACATCTTTGAAACAACTTAGCCATGGATATCTAGAACACCCATCCTTTATTACACTTTCAGAACAATGTACAAAAGAGGCTCTTTGGAAAGCTGTGTGGGTTTAAGAGGAACAGGCTACCTGTTGTAAAATGTTGGATTGATTGATTAGTTGGTTGGTTGGTTGGTTGGTTGGTTGGTTGGTTGGTTAATTGATTGATTGCAATGTAAAAGTAAGGTCTGACCCCAAAGTGAATAGTGGATTGGTCAGTCTTGAGCCCATACTGAGAATACTGAGAGTTGAGTTGCATTGACAAGACCAACACAAAGAAACATCCCATCAGCACCATCCCTGAGTCTTGCTTCCCCAGAAGAATGCTGTTGAGAAGAGAATTAAGGAGGTGGTCAATTTAACTGGATGGCCACTTTTCTCACTGCCTCTCCACTGACATCCCTCATCATTCTCTCTATTTAGAACAGAAGTTGTAACATCATCTCTAATCAAGGAAGATATCCAATCTTCAAATCATCCTGAAAGACTGCAAAGCACCATAAAGCCCCTGGCTTGGCTTGGCTCCTTGGAGGCATCTCCATCAATGGGAGGGTTCAACTGAAAGATAGTCAGATTAAAACATCCCTTCAAAAATTTGCACCTTGGGTTTTCGTGTCAGCATTGATCCCAGATCCCAGAAGAGCACGTGCAACCTAATAAATGGATGATGTCTGGCATGACAAGTCATATCTTTTTTCTAGAAGAGTTACAGATTAATTATGTGGGATTTTTATCTTTATCCTGGAGCTCAGGTAAAATAAACTTTGGATCTTAATTTTGACATACAATTTCCATGCATAGATTTATCACAATGCAATCATATTGATCCTTGAAGACAGAGGTAGGCAAACTTTTCCAGGCAGAAGATCTTACTCTGAAATGTCAGGATGGCATAGCACCTCCAAAAGTCAGGAGGGCCTGGGCAACAATTAAACTTGACCTGATTTTCATTTCCCTTTAAATGAAATTAATTAGAATCAACATGATTAAATCTCAGGAATTCGGTGTTATTTTCTTTTAACTGCAGTAACAAAAAAATACAACATTGATGCAAATTTTGTAGAAACGTTGAGGTCCACATGGTATCACGTGTCACGAAAGATTCTAGCTCTTCCTAGTTTTTTGACAACCCTTTGCAATCAAATATGAATGACAAAATACGTCATCCATATTTGCAGAGAAATTTGTTCTTCTCTGCAAATTTTGGATGGCAAAATTTGCAGAGAAGAGCAACTAAGATGATTAAAGGCCTGAAGACTAAAACATATGAAGAACAGTTGCATGATATCAGTAGTCCAGTGTTTGAGAAGCTGCCACAAAGAGGACGGGGGACAATTTATTCTCCAAAGCACCAGAAGGCAAGACAAGAAACAATGGATGGAAACTAATCAAGGAGAGAAGCAACCTGGAATTAAGGAGAACCTTTCTGACAGTGAGAACAATTAACCAGTTGAACAGCTTGCCTCCAGAAGTTGTGGGTGCTCCATCACTGGAGGTTTTTAAGAAGAAACTCAACAGTCACTTATCTGAAATGATATTGTCCTGCTTACATAGGGGGTTGGACTAGAAGACCTCCAAGGCCCATCTCACTGTCAGGAGGGGGCCTTACAACAAATGTTAGAAAGTACGAATACAAATTAATGTTAGAAGATACATAATAAAATGAGTTCATAGGCCAGAAGAGAACTAATCTATTAATCTTCTGTAAAAAAAAAAAAAACCTTTTAAAAAAATCAAGGTCTGTTGAAAATATGACCCAGACCTTTGATCACAAAACAAACAAATAAACTGAAAGCCTTCAAAAAAGTAACTAGATTTTTGTAAGAAAGAAAGAAAGAAAGAAAGAAAGAAAGAAAGAAAGAAAGAAAGAAAGAAAGAAAGAAAGAAAGAAAGAAGAAAAGTTCTGCAAAGCTATCTCTCACTCTTCAATTTTTTTTTGCAACCTGTTATGATAGGTATGCTCCCTAACTGGGATAGCTACTTTAATTTTAATAACTACAGGGAAGCAATTTTAAAGATGATGTTCATCCTCCAGCAATACTACATGGGAAACAAATTTGATGTGTAAAAAGAAGAGAGGGAGGACCAACGGTGAGCTGTTCCTCGCTGCTCTTGATGTTAACTGTGGTTGTGTGGATTGCCCATGAAATCCCCTTTGCACTCTTGGAAAACAAGGAAGCTGAGGTCCATTCAGGGGTCCATATGGAATGGTCAAGTATGAAATTCATCAGCTCCAACATTTGTTAACAACTTTGGACCAACAGCTTCTAAGACATCTGAGATACTGTCTGGAGCAGTTCTTAACATGTTCTATTGGCATTAAATTTCTGTAAAATAAAATAATACAAAAAATATAGGAAACGAGGCAAAAGAATCAAGAAGGAAGAAAAAGATAGGGAAAGGGAAGGTGTACAAAGGAATAAGGAAAAGGATGGCTGGGGAATGCTGGGAGTTGAAGTCCAGAAGTCTTAAAAGTCGCCACAGTTGGACATCTCTGCATTGGGTGAAACTGGCTCTATTTTTTTAATATGAGAACTGCAATGAAATTTTCGTAGGAACAGAGATGGAAAAATTTACAGATTCTTACAATGGAAGAATGGATGGTGGAAGTAATAGAACTGACCAAGTTGTCGAACCTAACCACTTTGACTGTGCCTGCCGGGATTGGAAATGTAGACAGTGCTTCCTTGAAACAGTGTAACTTTCTGCTCTCTGCTACCTTGGACTTCAGTGCTTCTTGCAATGCCTACCCTGATATTTAAGAGGGGGGTATCTCTGTGAAAGTTGGCCCATAGGAAAGGCTGAGTGCAAAAGAATTCAGGCCTTTGAACTATGGTGTGCTTCAAGGTGCTGACCATCATCTTTAAAGCGCTCCATGGCATCGGACCCGGATACCTTCGAGACCGCCTCCTGCCGCAGATTACCCCCCATCGACCTGTACGCTCCCACAGAGTGGGTCTCCTCAGGGTGCCGTCAGCCAGACAGTGCCGGCTGGCGACCCCCAGGGGGAGGGCCTTCTCTGTGGGAGCTCCCACCCTCTGGAATGAACTACCCCCAGAGATCCGGGTGATCCCGGATCTCCCCTCCTTCCGCCGCGCCCTAAAGACATGGTTATTCCAGCTTGCGGGACTGGCCTAGGGGAAACTTTTAGAGGGGTTTTAATTATATTTTAATTAGATTAAATTTAAATATTTCCTTTTAACTAATTTTTAAATTTGTAATGTTATTTGTGTATTTTTACCCGATTGTTAGCCGCCCTGAGTCCGCAAGGAGAAGGGCGGGATATAAATTTAATAAAATAAATAAATAAATAAATAAGACTCCTGCGAGTCCCCTGGACTGCAAGGCAATCAAACCGGTCAGTCCTAGAAGAGATCAACCCTGACTGCTCTTTAGAAGGCCAGATCCTGAAGTTGAAACTCAAATACTTTGGCCACCCAATGAGAAGGAAGGACTCACTGGAGAAGAGCCTAATTCTGGGAAAGATTGAGGGCAAGAGAAGAAGGGGACGACAGAGAATGAGGTGGCTGGATGGAGTCACTGAAGCAGTAGGTGTGAGCTTAAATGGACTCCAGAAGATGGTAGAGGACAGGAAGGCCTGGAGGAACGTTGTCCATAGGGTCACGATGGGTCGGACACGACTTCGCAACTAACAACAACAACAACAATCTGCCCCCACTGCTATTCCTTTTCCACATTAAAACTCCCTTTTTTGTGACCCTGTAATCCCTTAATTTGGGGGTAGAGTTGCCCACACTGATTTCCTTATTACCTTATTGTATTCAAGGAACTTCACGAATCGATTGTTGCAACTCAAATATAATTTCTTTGGTGCAGAAATTGAAAGAGAAAGGGAAAAAAAGAACTGTAAACCATGAAAGAAAACAGCACAAAAGGCCACGTCAGGCAGAAGTTGAAATGCATTTGGTCATGTGTAGATTGAAATGGGTCATTACTGTAAGACAAGCTGCAGAGCATTTTATTTAACTAGATGAGTAAAGAGTGATACATTTTTTTTCCTGAAGTCCTGCTGTGTTTGTTAAATGGGCTTTTTAATGAAAAAAGGTGGCCTGGAATTTTGAAAAGGTATTTTTCACATTGCTTCTCAAGAGTGAAACAATATCCATTTAGTTTATAAGCACTTAATAGCATGCAATAAAACTTTCAGCTGGTTTAAAAAAAAAACCTTTTTTAGAAAGTTCTATAACCATGATGATAAAAAACAGCATACAATAAATTAAAAATGAGAATAACAACTCCAATTATTCAACAATGAATCAACAACTAAACTGACAGCACATAAAAGCAAATGAGACATCTTCTGGGGATTACCTGGAGGAAAATAAAGGACTTTAGGGAGCGTGACATAAATTTGGGTTCATCATTGAAAGAAGAAGAAAAAGAATATAGATTCAACTACCAAAATCATCTTGATCGTCGTCATCATCATTCTCCTTTTATTATTCAAATAGGATTCAGTGGAATAGTTGATTGATTGATTGATTGATTGATTGATTGATTAAATGATTCATTCATTCATTCAGAAAGGTGGTGCAGAGAGTGGTGAGGACAGCTGAAAAGATTATTGGCAGTTCCCTCCCTTCCATCCAGGACATAGCATGTAAGCGTTGCTTGAGCAGGGTCCGCAGGATTATCTGGGACCTTACATCCTATTTTCCTTGTCATCTTCTGGGAGGAGGGGGCTTCATGGTATCCAAAGCAGAACATCCGGATTCAGTCACAGTTTTGTTCCATGCGGTATTAACCTTTTGAACTCTCAAGCTTCCTCCTTCCGTTATGTATTCAAGATGTACAGCGATTAATATTTATATGTTACTTATATGTAAGGCTGTAGGTCTATACATATGTTGTATATAGTGTGTTTAAATGTGTGTTATGTATGTGTACACTTTGAGAGCAAGCAACTAAATTTCATTTTTAATGTGTGCCATTGTGCCCACAGTAAAAAGAAAAATGACAATAAAAGTTACCTATCATTCATTTTATATAGCCTTTCATCTCAAATATGTAACTCTGGATGGCTATAGATTCGTAAAGGAGAAGGAGAAGGAGAAGGAGAAGAAGGAAAAGGAGAAGGAGAAGGAGAAGGAGAAGGAGAAGGAGAAGAAGAAGAAGAAGAAGAAGAAGAAGAAGAAGAAGAAGAAGAAGAAGAAGAAGAAGAAGAAGAAGAAGAAGAAGAAGAAGAAGAAGAAGAAGAAGAAGAAGAAGAAGAAGAAGAAGAAGAAGAAGAAGAAGAAGAAGAAGAAGAAGAAGAAGAAGAAGAAGANGAGGAGGAGGAGGAGGAGGAGGAGGAGGAGAATACGATGTTTCTCACCATGGAGTCCATTTTACAAGATGCATGGGGCAGCAGGCCCCAACCTTTTGGGCATTGGGAACCAGTTCCACGGACAGAGGTTTTTCTGTGGACTGGAGGGGGCGTGGTTTTGCATGCTTCCTGTATCCCATCAATGGGGCTTCACTTGTTTCCATGGCCCAATTTCTGACATGCCATGGCCTGGTGCCGGTCCATGAGCTGGGGGTCGGGGACCCCTGCCTTATGGGATATTCATGTGCCATACCTGAAATTAAGAGTTATCTGTCTCTTATACACCCGCTTTTAATAAAGCCCTTGATCCTTGACATGTTATTAAACACGTCTGGTTACCTTTTTGAAGGCAACAAGAACTGGTCTCATGGTAGGGGTTACCTAAGTATTGTTCTCCTTGTAGCTCTCCTTTTTGCTAAGTGTGTTTATTTTGGAGAAAAATAAATAAATACATTTAAGCTATGTTAAATTAACCCTTAGTCTCAGGGATGTGACAACGTTCGTTAAACAAAGGAAAACCAATGCTGTCTAAAGGGCGGCTGTTCTTCTGCAGTACCAAAGACCTTTGCTGCCTTGTGATTGAAAAAAAAGCTTTTGGGACAAAGCCCACCTGAGCCACGGAAAGCTCAGAGGCTTCGGCGACCTAGTTATTTCTCAGCAGGATTCGAGATCCCCAATTCTCCCAAGTTTGTTTTGGTTGGTCTGTTTGTTCCCAGGGCTTCCGAGTGTGTTAGTTTGGTTTTCGAAGTCTTACTTGGCATCTGAAAGTGCAGGAGAGGATCACCGGAACGAGTCAGGAGCCACCCTCCTACCTAATGAGTGACTTCGGGTTACTAGGGCAACAGCAGGTGTACCAGAACTCTACCCTCTTGGGAGAAAAGATGAGGCCAAAAGAAAAAAAAGAAAGAAAGAAATAAAAGAGGAAGAAGAAGAGGAAGGAAAGGAAAGGAGGATGAGGTGTCCTCTAACATCTTCCATGTTAACTTTTTGCCACTTTTTGCGATTCTTCTTGAGCAATTAGTCATGATTGTCTAAAGTCTAAAAGAAGAGATAGCTTAAAGTAATTAAAGGGGAAAATGGTTTCTTTCTTTCTTTCTTTCTTTTTCTTTCTTTCTTTCTTTCTTTCTTTCTTTCTTTCTTTCTTTCTTCTTTCTTTCTTTCTTTCTTTTTCCTTTCTGTATTTCTGTCTGTCTTTCTTTCTGTCTTTCTTTCCTCTCTTTTTTCTTTCCTTTTACTCTTCTTTCTTTCTTTCTTTCCTTTCTTTTTCTTTTTCCTTTCTCTTTTTCCTTTCTTTCTTTCTGTCTGTCTTTTTTCTGTCTGTCTTTCTTTCCTCTCTTTTTTCTTTCCTTTTTCTTTTCTTTCTTTCTTTCTTTCTTTCTTTCTTTCTTTCTTTCTTTTTCCTTTCTCTTTTTTCTTTCTGTCTTTCTGTCTGTCTTTCTTTCTGTCTTTCTTTCCTCTCTTTTTTCTTTCCTTTTGCTTTTCTTTCTTTCTTTCTTTCTTTCTTTCTTTCTTTCTTTCTTTCCTTTCTTTTTCTT
>NW_015388495.1:73574-81726 GCF_001527695.2 Protobothrops mucrosquamatus
CTTTTTAGTATGCTGTCTAGATTTGCCATAGCTTTCCTCCCCAGGAGCAAGTGTCTTCTAATTTCTTGGCTGCAGTCCCCATCTGCGGTGATCTTGGAGCCCAGGAAGATAATATTATTATGGACATACAGTATTATTCTCTCAGTTGCTAAAAGATATACATTATACTATATATGACCAACATTCCCATTCTGTTGTTTATTAGTCTTTAGGAAGCTTCCATGCTTACAGTAGCTTGTTCAATAAGAAATTACCATTTCACATGAATCAGATTGGGTACCTAGCTAAGGTTGTTTTATTAGGAGAGGAGAACTCCAAATGTCTTTCATATCCCTCTATTGTTTCTGGTGGTATATAGCCCAGGCTGACTCACATTTCTTAAAGCATCCTTTCTTCTCCCTTCTAGTGGCCTTCAAAGAAATAAGATAGAAACTCCTGAAATTGTCTACTAGGAACACAATAGCATTTTATGTTTTTCCAACAGAAGTAATGGAATGGAGCTGTGATGTCAAAACACATATAAATATTAGCAATGGGTAATAAGGCAGGCACAGCCACACTTCTCTGTGCATTAATGATTCACCTGTGGAGATGGTTACCAGCATCAAATTCCTGGGTGTGCAGTTAACAAGTAGGCTGGCTTGGTTGCTCAATAGCGAGACCCTGGTGAAGTGGGTTCAGCAGCGCCTGCATTTTCTGCGTCGCATGAGAAAAGCACATCTTCCTTCCCCTGTCCTCACCACTTTCTACAGAGGGATGATCGAGAGCATCCTGTCATACAGACATCACAGTCTGGTTTAGAAGCATGACTGCTTCAGACAGGAAGACGGTGCAGAGAGTGGTGAGAATGGCAGAAAAGATCATTGGCCATTCCCTCCCTTCCATCCAGGACATAGCACAGAAGCGTTGCTTGAGCAGGGTTCGTAAGATTATCAGGGACACTACACACCTTCTTCACGACCTGTTTTCCTTGTTACCTTCTGGGAGGAGGGGGCTCCGTGGTATCCGAAGCAGAACATCCAGATTCAGTCACAGTTTCGTTCCATACAGTATTAACCTTGTGAACTCTCAAGCTTCCTCCTTCTGTTGTGTATTCAAGATGGACAGTATTTAATATTTATTTGTTACTTATATGTAGGGATGTAGGTCTATACATATGTTGTATATAGTATGTTTTAAATGTGTTATGTATGTGTACACTTTGAGAGGAAACAAATTTCATTTTAATGTGTGCCATTGTGCCCACAGGGGAAAAAAATGACAATAAAGGTTATCTATCTATCTATCTATCTATCTATCTATCTATCTATCTATCTATCTATCTATCTATCTATCTATCTATCTATCTATCTATCTATCTATCTATCTATCTATCTATCGTAGGAACGAAACTCAGCAAGAACTACATGGGTAGCAAAATGGCTAAGCTGACCGTAATGTTTTATGAACTGCTGTGGACTTTTTAATGGAACTGGGCAGGATGTACACAAAAGCAACAAACCGTAAACTCAGAGAAACATCTCTGTTTCAGATTAAACATGGATCACAAAGAAAGAATAGCTGTAGTAACAGGATATACAGTATTTGAAGCTGCGTTTGGAACCACTTGAAGACAAAGCATGTAAATTAGTATGCAAGCTTCTCCTACCAATATTTCAATCAACTGAAAGAGTTTCACAAAAGGATGATAACATCTTTCATTCTGTACATCTATATATCCTCCTCCTTTCAAAGGCACCAAATTCTATTGTCTGATATTTGGTGCAAAAGAGAACGAGTCCTTATTGAAGTAGTTTGGCCTGAATGGGATATTCTTGATTATTGGTTGTACAGTTTTAGTTCTATTTTTCTCCTCCACTCACAATTAAAAACTAATTGAAACNGATGATGATGATGATGATGATGATGATGATGATGATGGACATGTCCTGGTGCCTGCTTCAAAAAGTAATCTAGATAAACCCTAAAACATGGAAGTTGTAGAGGTGGTGGACCTGCTCTTAATGAACAAATGTCCATTTGTAGAGTCTCTGCTGTCTCTTTTGCAATTTACCACCCCAGGTAAGCCACTTGAAGATATGTCTGATGGAAAATTACCCCTTCACTGTGTCTTGGTAGAGTCCAGAAGCCGATTTAAATATTTATTTTTAATGATTTTTTAAAACTTTGTATTGTATTGTATTAAACTGTTTTTAAACTGGCTGTAAGCCGCCCTGAGTCCTACGGGAGAAGGGCGGGGTATAAATATAATAATAAATAAATAAAATAAATAAAAATAAACAGTAAGGATTATACAAAGAGACCTCCATTTTTGACTGCCATCCTTTGTGCTTTTTCTTTCACCTATTTTTTTTGAAGAGCCAATTTGAATGGAAGCTGGAATATATATATATATCTCCTAATGATATTTTGCATTTTTAATAGTTGCGTGGCGCTTTGAAGATTTAAAATGCTACCGGTGATGGAACGTCTCTGCCTAATCTCCTTTCATCTTGAAAGCATTCCATAATGCTTCTAAAAGAAGAGGACCACAGCTCTTTCACAATCCATAACCATCACTCAGATGAAAAAGCTGTAAGGAAAAATGAAAGCTCACCCAGCCTGGGGATTAAGAGATATTCAAGACAAAGGCCACAATTTAAGATGTTCAAGTTTTAAATCAGCAATTCCCCCCTATTGAAATCTTTAAATCTTTGATGAACAGGATATTTTGGGCAGGGAGAGAATTTTATTAGCCCCTCTGGTAAGAAGTAATGCCGAGTTCTGATTCTGATTGGCTATCAGCTCTGATTTTCAAATCAGGCTGTTGCTGGAAAATGCAAACCCACACTTTGAGAGGTTCACGCTGAAAGAATTCAATGAGATTGAACGCAAAACAGACACAGATTGATACTTCTCGTGTGCAGAGACTCCAGTTTTTTTCCAGCGCAGAATTTGGAAAGCTCCTTGCAATTGAGCAAAGAAAGTTGGTGGAGATGGAAGTCATAGCAGGATACAAGGAAGTAGCTTCTTGACTTTTTCCCTCCCAGCTTATTTATAGCTGTGTGGTTCTTTGCAGCTCATCTTCCTTATCAAGTTGAGGGTTCAGAAGACTGTGGTCCCTGCTCTTCTCTCTGCAACAGACTTGCCAAAAGGTCCACATTATCAAGAATCTCTTCTGCTCCTGGAAGATATGGGATGAATGAAGCCTATGAGGTTTCGGCAACGTGGACCTTTTGTGGAAAGAAAGAAAGAAGACTGAACTCATGATTTATGGATTTGGAGATTTAAAAGTTAAAAAGAAATGGGAAGAGTAAGATTCCAATTACTTTAGGAAGAAGGGTGGAAGTAAAAACAACAACAACTATGTTTATTGTCTTTTTCACTTTCCTCCCTTGCGTTCTATCCTGTTTTTTTTCTGATTTTTTCTTTTAATTTGTAATACTTTTATTGCATTGTAATATCATCCTTTCCAACTCTGTTATTCTATGAAGTTGTGGGTGGCCTCCATGCCTAATGAAGAGAAGGCTTAGGGGTGATACAATAGCAGTCTTCTAACATTTGAGGGGCTGCCACAAAGAAGAGGTGGTCAACCTATCCTCCAAAGCACCTGAAGGCAGGACAAGAGGCAACGGATGGAAACTAATCAAGGAGAGAAGCAACCTAGAACTAAGGAGGAATTTCCTGACAGTGAGAACCATCAATCAGTGGAACAACTTGCCTCCAGAAGTTGTGGGTGCTCCAATCACTGGAGGTTTTCAAGAAGAAACTGGACAACCAATTGTCTGAAATGGTATAGGGTCTCCTGCTTGAGCAGGGGGTTGGACTTGAAAACCTCCAAGGTCCCTTCCAGTTCTGCTATTCTGTTAATATTTATACATGCACACAGTAGACCCATATTTTCTTCCCTCCCCCCCCCCTCTTCCTTTCTCTCCCTGATGTGACTTGCTCAATCTTGGGTCCTCTCCCGGGTCTCTCCCTGATGTTGCTGTCACTTGGCACAACTTCTTCTATCAACTCTCCTGTCTTCTGATCCTTCTCTGCTACTGCAATGCCTGGCTGATTGGCTGGTACCCCTCTGTCTATCTGAAGTCCTGCAGGATCTTAGCCTTGCTATTCTCCAAAACTTCCTGTAGAATCTCCCATCTGGACTTGGGAGACTCTAGCCCAGGGGTGTCAAACTCAATTTCATTGAGGGCCGCATCAGCACTGTGGTTGCCATTGGGGGGCTGGGTGGGCGTGGCCGGCATGAGCGTGGCCTACTGGATGGGGCGTTGCCAGCTCGACATCACTCAAGTCGGGGGCACCTGTGCAGACCTGGGCAAGACTGGGGCGGATCCGAGGGTCTCCGGCGGAAGGTGGGGTGGGACCAGGGTGAGAGCCAGGGCATGGTCCACTGGAGGAGCTCACAGAGAGGGTGACTGGGAGCCGGCCAATGCTCAGCTTGTGCCACCACGTGCTCACATCTCCGCGCCTTTCATCCCACAGGCTGTGCGCGCCCTGGGGTACTAGGTTTACAGAACGCCATGGCCCAAGCGAGGAAAGGCGTGGCGCAGTGTGGCAAAGCAGAGCCACATGAGGAGAAGCCCGGCAAAGTGGGGCGTGGCTGGCCATAATGGGGTTAAGCTGGGAGGGGTGGGGCAGGCTGAGGCAAATGAGCTGCAGCTGCTGCTGCATGCCACCAGCCCGAGCGCTTGCCATTTCCTGTGCATGCACCAGGGTGCCCAGTTGGGTTGGGGTAGGCCAAAGCTGGGGCAGTGGGGGCCGGTCCCTTGCCATTTCTGGGACAGCCCCGGGGGGCCAAATCTGGGCCCTCCCAGGGCCGGATCCAGCCCACGGGCCTTGTGTTTGACATGTCTGCTCTATCCCATGTACAGACTGTGCAGATATTCCTGTACACAGTCAGCTCCTTGGCTGTGCTGTTCACCTGTATGCTGTTCCTGACTGCATCTTACACCCTGCCACTCAGTGTTGGACTGTATCTGAGGCCTCGCTGCATAGTCTGTGCCTGCCTATGTAGTAGTAGCGATAGACGTCTGCGTCAATGGACTTGGTGGTTAATGCGTGTTCTTGTGCAGCTGTGATCAATGCTTCAGTGCTGTCTTTTAGTCCAGTCCCTTCCAGTCACTGATAGGATTCTCCTTAAGCTATTCATTGGTGATAAATCCTGTGCAGGGCCTTGTCTTGCTGTGGCACTTCCTATGCTTGTTTGATCTTCCTCCAATATACATAAAAAAACACTCCTTCTTAGAAGTGTATACAACTCTGTATAATTGCAATTCTTCTGCAAACCTCATAAATGGACAATGCTTCAGTGGCCAGGACATAAACAAAGGAGTTTGCTGTCACAAGATGGAAAATGGCCACTGGCTTATATAACTTTGAAAGGAGATAACGCTGACATGAAGGATAGGCACATCACCAGCAATTAACTGTGATGGCTAAGTCAATATCCCATATTCGGAAGACACACAACTCAGAATCAATAGTAGTTGCTGAAAAACAAAACTTTTGCCTTTGCAGTGTGCTTATAGAATTCCAATAAGCAGCTGGCTATGCTGTATGGAACGAAACGATGCTCACTCTTATATTTGGAGGTGTTTTGTGAGGCACAAAAAAACAGGTCCCCATACAGAAGACCCAAAATACTGATTTATTGCTAAAGCCTATGCACAGGAATCCTCTCAGACTAATGATTTACACCTAGATACGGCCATCTCAATTCCTGGCAAATAGATGGGGAAGAAATGGAGGTAGTGACAGGTTTTATCTTCCTGGGCTCCAAGATCACCGCAGATGGGGACTGCAGCCAAGAAATTAAAAGACGCTTGCTCCTGGGGAGGAAAGCTATGGCAAATCTAGACAGCATACGAAAAAGCAGAGACATCACCCTGCCAACAAAACTACGTATAGCCAAGGCCTTGGTTTTCCCAGTTGCAATGTATGGATGTGAAAGTTGGACCATAAGAAAGGCTGAGTGACAAAGAATGGAGGCCTTTGAACTCTGGTGCTGGAGAAGACTCCTGCGAGTGCCTTGGACTGCAAGGCGTTCAAACCGGTCAGTCCTAGAGGAGATCAACCCTGACTGCTCTTTAGAAGGCCAGATCCTGAAGTTGAAACTCAAATACTTTGGCCACCTAATGAGAAGGAAGGACTCACTGGAGAAGAGCCCAATGCTGGGGAAGATTGAGGGCAATAGAAGAAGGGGACGACAGAGAATGAGGTGGCTGGATGGAGTCACTGAAGCAGTAGGCGTGAGCTTCAATGGACTCCAGAAGATGGTAGAGGACAGGAAGGCCTGGAGGAACATTGTGATGGGTCGGACATGACTTCACAATTAACAACAACAACAACACTGGATAAGGGTCAATGGCATTCAAGGAGGTCCCTTCTGTCTACATAATGATTCTAAACTAATATCTCATTTAACTCCTCGCCCTGGCTCTGCCAATCTCTCTCCTTCAGTTTTTCATCCTTTTTCCATTTAGTTGTTCAAGATTGCAATATGTGCCTGACAAGGAAATGTTTTTTCATTGTGCAAATGCTCTGAAGTCTTCCTGGCTTCCCAAACTTCAATGATATCTCTAGGGAAGATTTCATGGGGAATCTCTCCATGAGGGGAACATCAACATTGACAAGATGGTAGATGGGGCAGTGCAATACAAGTCCTTCCCTTTTAAGTGTGTGTGTGTGTGTGTGTGTGTGTGTGTGTGTGTGTGTGTGTGTGTGTGAGTGACAATGCACATATAAAAGAGGCATAGCATGGAATGGTTTATAGATATAGGCTTTGTGTGAATAAGTATAATGCAATATGGGAGTGATTTATACAAAAGGCTTTTAACAAGGTAGCTGAATAAATGCATTGTACCATAAATATATAAGTCTTAAATACTATTTTTGATAGATTTTTGTCTTCCTTGCAATGCCAATTTACATTATACAAGTGTATAGAGAATGGTAACTGCTTATTGTTATAATGACATATGTTTCTTTCTCGTCTTTTTTTTTTTTAATATTATTGCATGTTTTCACATATTCTTTTTCCCCTTCTCTTTAACAATGTATGTATTGCCATCACTACCACTATTATTTTTTTGTGTTTTGCTTTTTTTTTTCTTTTTGCTCTTTGGGTTATTAATTAAAAAGCAATACTGTAAATAAATAAGGTTGGGATTTCTGTGGTGTTGACATAATATTCAATAGCCAAACTTGCTCAGTTCAGCTAGTTTTATGTCCACGTTTGAGTTGCTAGCTTTAACTTCAATAGATATTTAAACGGAGGCTCTTTTCAACCATGAAAGGCCAACTTTCCATTTAAACGATGTCACTGTTTCTCAAAAGTCACACTGCCTGGGCATGAGGGTCAGACGTACAAGTGGAATCTAAGCAGGTGAGAACTATATTCCAAATACACAGAATAGTAGTACAGATAAGAATTTTTTCACCGTATAAATAAACGTTACACTAGGTTTCATCAAATGGATTTCATGCACGTTTTTGGCTTGCAAAATATCTCATAAATCAATTAATATACTATGTATAAATCTCAGAATGGCTCCTCCTATCAGAAACCTATCTGTCAAAACCAGCTTGGCAAAGAAACTAAATTAGAAAACGTGTCCTAGAATTTATCTGCAGAAGAAGCCAGCTTAGCCCACCAGTTGTTATGCTGTTGTGTCTTGTGAGTCAACCTGTTGGGAGTTGCTGACTCAGCCTTTACTCCTCTGCTCTGGAACCTGAAATTCATCACATATGGATTTGGTCATGAGTTTTGCCTGGCTGACAAAGACGGTGGAGGACATATAATTTAGCTAGGCACAGGCGTAATTCTGCATTGCCATCCAGTAGGATAAACCTCTTTTGCTTATCTTTTATTGGCATGTATCAGTATCAGCTAGGTATTGGGAGAGATGTATATGTGATTGAGTGTTTCTGTGGGTGGGTGGGTGTGTATGTATGCATGGATGGGGTGTTGAAATCTGTTGTTATGTCTGATGAAAAGCTGATGGATGGAATCCATCCATCCATCCATATCTATATCATCTATCATCTATCATCTATCATCTGTCTGTCTCTCCGTCCATCTGTCCATCCGCCCATACGTCCACCCATCCATCCATCCATCCATCCATCCATCCATCCATCCATCCATCCATCCATCCATCCATCCATC
>NW_015388495.1:81826-93792 GCF_001527695.2 Protobothrops mucrosquamatus
GCCTTCCATCCTTCCGAGGTCAGTAAAATGAGGACCCAGATTGTTGGGGGCAAGATGCTGACTCTGTAAACTGCTTAGAGAGGGCTGTAAAGCACTGTGAAGTGGTGTATAACTCTAAGTGCTATTGCTATTGCTATCCATCCATCCATCGTCTATTCAATAAAAAGGACTTTAAGGAAGGAAACAAATTAATAAAAACTACAGCACAGTTGATAAAATGCTAAGATATGGACAGTGACACCCCAAAGCATGGGCAAGGTGTTTCTAAAGAGCCAGTTTGATGTAGTGGATAAGGCATTAGGCTAGAAATTGTGAGGAAGTGAGTTCTAGTCCCATCTTGGGCACAAAGCCAATTGAATTGCCTTCGGCCAGTCACTCTCTCTCAGCCCTAGGAAGGGGGCAATGGCAACCACTTCTGAAAAACCTTCCCAAGAAAACTTCAGGGACCTGTTCAGACAGTCTCCAATATCTGGACACAATGGAACAGAAGAAAGAAAAATTCTCAAACTGGACATGGCAACTGAGAACAGTTTTTCCCACACTTCCCCAGTTCCAATAGCTTTATTTGGGCAAAACAGTCCATAAAAGGTAGATTCAATACATAGTTAAATAACAAGATAGATAGATAGATAGATAGATAGATAGATAGATAGATAGATAGATAGATAGATAGATAGATAGATAGATAGATAGATAGATAGATAGATAGATAGATAGATCGATAGATCGATCGATGGATGGATGGATGGATGGATGGATGGATGGAGGGAGGGAGGGAGGGAGGGAGGGAGGGAGGGGGAGAGAGAGAGAGAGAGAGAGAGAGAGAGAGAGAGAGATTTTAGATTGCAAAGTGAAACAATTTATAGGTTGATTATACCCCTCAAACTAGAGGTGTGAGTGGTTTGTACATTTGTGTTTCACAACTAAACAAAATTCTATTCACATGCAGAAATAAATTAAGAGAGACATGGGGAAGCTGAAAGGTATATTAAACATAAATAAGAGGTTGTAAGGGATAGTGTTGGTTCCTGTGTAACTGTTGCCTAGTTCTCCGGCATTTGACGTTATCAAACAGTATTTTTCAACATCGGCAGCTTCAAAGATGTATGAACTTCAAGTCCCAGAACTCACCAGCCAGCAAGGATTATGGGAGTGGAAGTCCAAACATCTTAAAGTCACAGAATCTGGGAAATACTTGCTATATGAAAAACAACTCAGCTTCATTTTATCTGTCTTGCCTTAGGTACATTTCAGTAGCAGATGCAATATCAGATCTCTGATGCTCTGACTGTTTGAAAGTCCAGCCTCCATCTTGATGCCAATGTGATGCAAACGGAACTTCTGGATCTCCAAAACCCCTTGACACCAATACTATTTTTTTCTTGTGCTAGGAAGCACGAATATCTTCCAAGTGCTCAGATTTTTTCTCTCAAAATTCTTTGGAAAGCTATTTGCAAATTTCTACTTCATGTCACATTGGGTGGAAGGGAAACACTGCTATTATTGCCGCAAAGATAGTCTGCATTATTTATTCATACATATGTATGATTTCCATTCACCTTCCTTCCCAGAGGGCATGAAAGAGGCTTACTAGGAAAAAAACAACACTAAACTCTGATAAAAATAGCTTGGATCACTATTAATTCAAACTGAAAAAAAGTAGCTGAAAAGGAAGCTGCCTAAAACCAAAAGACATGTTATGGAATCTCAGTTTAGGAGAAACACGGAAGTCCTCATGTGTCTGATAACAAATGATGGAAAATGAAAGAGTCCATTTCTTGCTGATCTAAGACCTGGATGCATCGGTGCCAAAGTAGGTAATCCTTTACTTTACTTTCCCAACTTCTAATCAGTTTAGGACTTCAGAACCAGTAGCTTCAGGAAACAAGTATCTTACAGATCAAGTCTCTCAACACAGGTGTTATGTGTACCCAATATTATACAATGATTGGCAGCCTGTCCCCACTTTACAGCAAATGAAGCTTCTGGATATCTTCAAATGAGACTTTAAATAGGGCATATTCAGTGGTAGGATTCAGCCAGTTCACACCAGTTTGGCAGAATTGGTAGCTAATTTTTTGTTGCCCGGGTCGAGAATGGACTTCCGGAAGGGGCATCCACACAGAGAACCGGTTGTTCACATACACTATTTGAGTCCCACCACTTGGCATATTGCAGTAGTCAGGTTCAGGATGTTGTTTACTGTTAGACTGTTCATCTGAGACTCACAACAGCCCAGTCAAGGAAGCACCAAGACCAGCTTAGGTTTGTCTGGGCCAGTGCCACCCGATCCAGGACAAGTGGGGAAAAAAAACTTGTTAGTGGAAGGTGCAAATATCCAAAGCCACTCTATCTTACATGGACTGAATTGAAGCCCTTTGCACTCCATACTAACAGCCTCCAGGCACTGAGACTGGATGTCCATAGCGTTGCTCAGGCAACCCAAAATGGAGAGATACAGCTGGGTATCATAAGCTTATTGATGATACTTCGCCCTGTTGGATCACTTCTCACCGCGACCTCATGTAGGTGTTAATAGGAGAGGAGTGAGAGAGCCGAGCCTAAGGAACTTCACAAAACCAGGCTGCAAGCTGGATCGCTCCCCTCTATCGATACCAAGTGGAGCAACTCTGCAACTCAGCGCATCCCACCTCCAACTCGCAAAGCTGGCCCAGAAGGATACCATGATCAATAGTATCAAAAGCCACTGAGATGTCAAGAAACCAAAGCCGTTGCACTACCCCTCCTGCTCCTGCCAGGGGTCATGTAAGAGTGCTATCAATCTGTCTCAGTCCCTCACTTTGTCATATTATTGACTCTTGTGGTTCTACCACATTTGCATCACGTTTGCCTCTTCTTCCTTTTTAACCAAGGGTAGCCAACTTTTTAACCTTTATTTGAAGCTACCGTATGTGCCAAGGTATTCGGGAGTGGAGATATAAATCTGGATATCATCAACATGCTGATGATGCCTCACCCTGAATCATCAGATTGCCTCATGTAGAAGAGGAGAGAGAACGGAGCCCTGGAGCAGTCCATAAGGTAGGCGCACCAAGCATCCACACAACTTCTTCTCACAACATGATTATCCCACAAATTCTTGCAGGAGAATATTTGGTGTGTTTCATAATTAGTTCCTAGATCCTTCTCCATTAGCCGGGATTTTGTCAGGAGGCATTCCTTGGTGATGAAATCAAACAATCGAAGTTTTAGAGGTGTGTTCTGGCCTGTTAGATCTTCAGAGTAAGTTCTATATTGGGGAGACTTATGGTTTTAACTGCTCTTTGTTGGCAGTTGTTTTTCTCAGAAAATGTATAAAATAGGCTAACAGACAGACACTAGGTATTTCTATAAGATGGCCAAGTGGGTGGCAAGATTTTTCACGCATGACACGATTTCTTTCACGTTAAATATAACATGAATGCTGAAAGTTGTTGACTGGGTGAATTAACTCGTCTTGGTGTTTCTGCAACACTATCCCCCCCTCCTTAACCTAGTTAAGCAGGCGGTGTGAACTGGGCTGTGATGTGCAACCAGCTGTTGTAACTACATGCCGATTAGAACCACCCACACCCACCAAAGGTTTCACCAAATGTTCTTCTTCCTCATCCCTTGAAGAGCAATTTATTTTCCTCAGAAACCCAGAAGAAATATTAACTACAGCATTAAGCAAAATACTTTTTTCCCCTAGTTTTAAGTATCCTCTTGAAAATGCAACGGTCCCAACCTCTCTTTCTGGTGTAGCTTGCCAGAGGAAAAGAGCCACATGTGGGATTCTTACGGCTTATCTTCTTAGTGTTCCAATATTGACAAATGCACTCTGCTGGCACCTGATTTGTGTTTGATTGGATGCAGGCACTCGCTATGCATTTCCACCTCAACTGATGTCAGAGGAATTTACATGGGTGATTACTCCCTGACCAAGCTTATCCATCATCATAATGGCAAGGTGTCACCATCCCAGCAAACCCAAAGAGAAAAGATCACCCAAACTCTTTTGGCTTCCTGGAAGGGTGCAATAACCTTCACCGGTTGATTTATTCATTATTTATACAACTTTGATCTCACCGGGGTGCTTGGTGCGTGTATTTTTTATGTCTTGTTTGGCTTTGCTTCAGATGATTGCATGACTTCGGGGACATACTTTGTGGGAGCAGCTGTACATTGCAGCTGTAACTAGGGTATGAAGCATAGCAAATGACCACCATTTGGTTTTTCTGAGCCAAAGAAATATTCGTCTTTTCTATCTAATCTCACTTCATGATCTAGCTCATCTTTCTTTCCATCTCTCCTTCTCTCCCTCTCCCCCCCTCTCTCTGATGAACAATTCCAAAACAATTTATACCACTGATAATCACCCCATACACTGATTTTATTATTGGTTACTACTATTTTATGTTTTCTGTAATACATCTATTTGCTGCCACTAGGTCAGGCTATTCTCCGAAGCATCTGAAGAAGCAATGGATGGAAACCAATTCAAGGAGAGAAGCAACCTAGAACTAAGGAGACATTTCCTGTTATGACCCAGGTGGTCCATGCAAGGCAAGCCTCTAAATCAGGGGTGTCAAACTGCCGGCCCGCGGGTCGGATGCATCATCTGGAAGCTGCACCCACCCCATTGCCGGCAATGGCAAAACCGTCCCGATACGTTGTGCGATGTCATGTGATGTCACGAGTTTGACATGTCTGCTCTAAATAGTTCTTTATTTCTCTTAAACAAACTTCCAGCCAATGACCCTTCAACAACCAGTAAGGCTTGACCTTCAGTCCCTCAAACAACAGCACCGGTAGTACCAAGAAAGTCCACAGAGTAGGAGCACGCTCTCAGGGCAAGGTCCAGGGTTCCAAGTCCAATCCACCAGGCAGGGTCCAGGCACAAGTCCAGGGCAGTCCTCAGAACAAGAAACAGGTTCTCTGGGTTTACCTGTGGTCCATTCTCCTTGCCCTTGGATCAGTGGACCAGGCAGCTGTTCCTCATCAGAGGAGATTGCCTGCCTATCAGCACCACTGCTGGTCATCAGATGATCCTCCCCTGTGTCTGTGCAGGCAGGCAGCTCTCCAGACCACCTCCCCCAATGCTTGAGGGGCCCAGGACAGCATCGTCCTCAGCCTCTTGAGTGCCTTCTCAGTCAGATGGTCCAAGCTCCAAGTCTTCCTCCTCCTTCTCCTCTGAACCAGCCTCTGAGGGGGCCATGACACTTCCTGACAGTTAGGACTATTAACCGATGGAACAACTTGCCTCTAGAAGTTGTGGGTGCTCCAACATTGGAGGTTTTTAAGAAGACATTGGACAACCATTTGTCTGAAATGGTCTAGAGTTTCCTGCCTGAGCAGGGGGTTGGACTAGAAGACTCCAAGGTCCCTTCCAACTCTGTTATTCTGTTATTTTGCATTGACTTACAAGAACAGGAGATGTTAAAAACAAAGGAATGGAGAGGAAGAGGAGATGGCTGCATACAGCATGGCTAGCAAACATGGTTGTCCTTGAAGATTGCCCAGAAAGTTACCTGCTGCTTTGAAGAGGATGTTTACCTGATGAATTTAATCATTTTTGCAACATCTAATAATAATAATAGTAAAGTTGGAAGGGACCTTGGAGGTCATCTAGTCCAACCCCCTGCTCAGGCAGGAGACCCTATACTGTTTCAGACAAATGGATGTCCAGTCTCTTCTTAAAAACTTCCAGTTTTGGAGCATTCACAACTTCTGGAGGCAGGTTGTTCCACTGGTTAACTGTTCTCACTGTCAGGAAGTTTCTCCTTAGTTCTAGGTTGCTTCTCTCTTTGGTAAGCTTCCACCCATTGCTTCTTGTCCTGCCTTCAGGCGCTTTGGAGAATAGCTTGACTCCCTCTTCTTTGGGGCAGCCCCTGAGAGATTGGAAGACTGCTATCCTGTTCCCCCCTCGTCCTTCTCTTCATTAAAATAGACATACCCAATTCCAGCAGCCATTCCTTATATGCTTTTGCCTCCAGTCCCCTAATCATCTTTGTTGCTCTTCTCTGTACTCTTTCTAGAGTTTCAACAACTTTTTTACATTTGGCCAGAATCTCTTTTTTTCTTTCCTTCCTCATCTGGTTAATTCTTCATTTCACTTCATTTCTATTCTGAATTCTTCTGTCTCCTCTTTCTTTACTTCCTATTACAGCAAATTTCATATTCACCCCATCTTTAGGCAATTCCCACCCATCTCATCACAGCTATGATTTATTGATTTATTTTTATTGTAAGTTGGCAGAGGAAGGTGTGTGTATTAAAGATGCAATTATACTTATTTGCAGATACTGCTCAATTAACTTTGGGAATTACAAGCAATTAATTCCAATTCTAGTTTTGACTTGCTCAGTCCCTCTCCTCTCTCCCTGCCCTTTTTTTAAATGCCATTGCTTCTTGAAACACTAGACTTGAATTTTGCACCAGATTTTTGTCTTCCCCCCTCTTTTTTATCGTTCTTGGGGGGGGGGTTTTCCAATATTAAATTGAAGTACATCATCTTTTCATTGGAATAGATAATTGTAATAACATTTAGGGCTTTAAAACCATGTTTTCTAAAGTGGCGTTTTGATATTTCTTCTAATTTGTTTATAATAGATTTTCAACAAAGCAGGATATGAATCAATGGAGCTATTCTTCCCTATATCTACTTTTTTTTATGAAGAAAAGAAAATATCTTACAAAGAAAACATAGTCATTAGAAAATGCCATTTGATGTGAAGAGTGTCTCAGAACACTTAGTCCTTTTTTATTCAAATCTTTTTTTGAGTGCACAAATTATTCAAGAGCCTATTCAAATTATCTAATTGGTGAGTGGATTATCTTTCTTTGAATCGTTGATTCAAATGGAAAAGCCAATTTGATTTGAATTGAATTGTCGGTTTGAACTTCAGGATGAGTTCAATTCAGACGGATGATTCAGTGAAATCAAAAGTGAATTAGATAAGCCATCTAATTATCCTGCTGGTTCAAATGTTTCCGATTTGATCAGATCCATTGAATTTGCTTGAAGATACAGTTCGAACGGTTATTCAGCTGAATTTTCTTTAAAGCAAATCTTTGAATCAACACTTTGCACAGCCCAAGAGTTTTACGTGTGCAAAATATTTCCTTTTAGACTATAGTCAGAAGACTATAAACAAACTCTTAAATTAGAAAATGGACTGCCAGGATACTGCCAAATCAGCATACTTTGGAGGAAGAATTTAACAATTGCCCCCAAATGTTGCATCACTAAGTTGAACCGTTTATAAAAAAAAAATATATTAAAATAAAAAGGAGGAGTAGGGGAGATATGAGAGCAGTGTTCCAATATTTGAAGGGCTCCTACAAAGACGAGGGGTTTAAACCATTTTCCAAAGCACCAAAAAGGCAAGATGAGAAACAATGGATGGAAATTAATTAATTAATTAAATTAATTAATTAATCAAGGAGAGAAGCAACCTGGAATTAAGGAGAATTTTCCTATCGGTGAGAGTAATTAACCAACGGAACATCTTGCCTCCGGAAGTTGTGGGTTCACCAACTCTGGAAGTTTTTGAGAAGAGATTGGACAACCGTTTGTCTGAAATGGTATAGGGTCTCTTGCTTGAGTAAGGGGTTGGACTAGAAGACCTCCAAGGTCCCTTCCAACTCTATTGTTCTATGTTCTAATAAAGTGCACAAGCAGGATGGATGGATGGATGGATGGAGATAAACAAAAGTGTAGAAAGAAAGAAATGAAAAAGAAAAAAATAGAAGAAGCTTCTATTATTAAGGGTTATACTTTAAGCTGTCTTGGATTTGGGTTGAGATGCATTATCTTAATAAGGATTTACAGCTTTTCTCTCTTCAAGCATTCATGTGGAGATACTATGTACCTGGCTTTCCTCTGATGTAGATGTTCCATTGAACTGGAAATGTGACTGCCTTCAGGACTGGCTGACCCACTTTTCAGCTGGATGCGGGTTTTATAGGCAGTCCCAAGATCTCCTTGGGTTGGTTCAGAAGGCTGCCTATCCCGAATCCCCTTTGGGTCCAGTTTTCTAGCATGGATCAACACAAACACAACTCTTTCCCCCTGTTTACCACATGGAAGAAGCGTAAAACACCGACTTATCTCCATAGCCGGTGCTTTTTTTCTCCTTTAGAAATGGACGACAGTGACAGGGAAGCGATGACCTGAAACACNCCTTGGGTTGGTTCAGAAGGCTGCCTATCCCGAATCCCCTTTGGGTCCAGTTTTCTAGCATGGATCAACACAAACACAACTCTTTCCCCCTGTTTACCACATGGAAGAAGCGTAAAACACCGACTTATCTCCATAGCCGGTGCTTTTTTTCTCCTTTAGAAATGGACGACAGTGACAGGGAAGCGATGACCTGAAACACAATTTTACAGAAATCACTGTAGGTAGATTTACTAGATGCATTGCCTCTGTGGAATTTTGAAATCTCTCTGTTATCTAGGGACATTATTCAGCTAGTTGTGCAAAGAATAAGGGATTTTGCTTCTCTTCATTACTTTTTAGCAGAAGATGATATGCGTAAATGTGGTTTGTGGAGAAGACGGTATCCTTCGTTTCCATGTGTGCGTATATCTGTTTAGTTGAGTAAGATTATGGGTGCCACATGGTTTCATCAACTCTGTTCTTGCCAAAAGTGGGCCAATGACTTCGAGATTGCAAAGGATGCATCTTAACTAGCAAAGCCTTTAAAACTCTTTTAATTATCTATCTGCCAGATCAGCAATATTAAAAAGCAGGGAGGGAGTTAAGTAAGGAACTCTAAGTGTTCCTGCTTCAACCATCCACATTCAAAGGAGATATCAAGCTATTTCTCCTGATGCCTTCAGTTCTTTGGGTAAATCAATTAGGACCATTTTTCCCCTAATTTTTCGTTATCAAGAACTCAAAGGGAATTATTTATATGGAAGAATCCTCAGTCTTACATTCCAAAGCCATGCCTTTTTCGGATTTTCGATTTTGCTTTTGTTTGGGTGTGTTATTCAGAGTGGGTTCCTGAATCTTGGACATCAAGAAACATGGGCTGTTGTGAGATTCAGACAAACAGGCTGACAGCAAACAACATCATAGTCAAGGGACCCCCAAGATCACTCCCAGCAACGGTGACAGGGCAAGCCACAAGTATATAAAACAGGAGAAAATCCCTGTCTTTTCCCATTCAGCAGAACTATATTTACGAGGTGAGGATGGTGAGCTAACGAGATGGTTTTCTTGAGTTAAACAAAAGGGTATAATAATTGAGATGACAAGGGAATTTTCAAAGAATATAAAATGTAGGTGTTGCAACTGATTGACCTGGAGGGAAGTCAGGTAACTAACAGTAACTGGAAATTGATCATTTAAATATGAGCCAGCAGTGTGCAGCAGCAGCCCAAAAAGCTAATACAATCCTTGGTTTTATAAACAGAGGCATAGAATCAAAATCACGTGATGTATTAGTAGCACTTTATCAAAACATTAGTAAAACTACACCTGGAATACTGCATCCAGTTTTGGTCACCACATTACAAAAAAAAAAAAAGATGTTGAGACTTTGGAAAAAGTGCAGAGAAGAGCAACTAAGATGATTAAAGGCCTGGAGACAAAAACATATGAAGAACGGTTGCAGGAATTGAGTATGGTCTGTCTAGAGAAAAGAAGGGCTAGGGGGCACATGATAACAGTATTCCAGTATTTGAGGGCTGCTACAAAGAAGAGGGGGGTCAACTGATTTTCCAAAGCACCAGAAGGCAAGACAAGAAACAATGGATAGAAACTAATCAAGGAGAGAAGCAACCTGGAATTAAGGAGAAACTTCCTAACAATGAGAACATTAACCAGTGGAACAACTTGCCTTCAGAAGTTGTGGGTCCTCCATCACTGGAAGTTTTTAAGAAAAGACTGGGCAATCATTTGTCTGAACTGGTATAGGGTCTTCTGCTTATGCAGGGGGTTGGACTAGAAGACCTCCAAGGTCCCTTCCAACTCTATTCTGATTCTGACTGAGTTCATAAAGGCAGGAAAAGACCGGGCATTTTTTTTTACTGGTATAGTTTTCTGCCAACTGACTTTCAGATAAATGCAAATAAATCTCAACATTCCAATTTCAATCAAATATTCCTAGCCCTCTATTTTCACTTTGAAATGGACCATTGTGAAATGTGATCAAAATATAATTAAAGAATTAAAAAAACCCCAGCAGTAGCAAGGGGTTGTGGTAGAAGGAGATTAAAATGCAGTTCAGTTGAACTTTAACTCAAATTGAATCAAGTAAAATAGAGTTTGACATTCTGAGGCCATTCCTGAAAAGACTGTTTCTGATACATAGTAAGGTGATGGTTTTTGATAGAGGTTCAAAGACTAAAAGCACCAAGGTCAATCTTCAGAATTCATAAAATCCTTAAAACACATTGCTAAATATAAGTTGTATCATTCTTTAATTTTCCAGCTTCACAGGCAAGAGATTAAGCTTGTTATTGAACCAATTTTAAGGAAATCTAAGGGTACAGTATCAATCTCCCGTTCTAATTTATATCTCACAGTTTATAAATGAGGTGAGAAGTATACATGACATCTAATAGCCACAATGTGGCAATAACATTTTAGGGCTATGAACTTTCAAGGATATTTTTTTTTCCCAGTCTTCTGAGGTTCAGGATTCTGCTGTCATGGAAAGTAGACATTGTCATTTTATTTCATTGAAAATGAAAAAAATCTACATTGTCTGAAAGACTGAAAATTTAGTCCTGCCAAATATCAGCTCAGGAGTTGGAAAACTGGTATTCTAATTATTTAAAAATTATTTTAATAAACTTCCTACAAACCTTTACTCTCAATCTTCAGGAATACATTGGTGGATATCCTGAAAAAAAATGGATTTTATTCTTTCTCTTATTCCCCCAAAGCCTCATAGTTCATTTTGGATTTAACTCAGCCATGAGCAAAATCTACTTAACCTTCAGTGTATATCTACTTGGAAATTGCTAGAATAATAATAATAAAAAGATAAATATAAAAGAAAATTAATTTGATGGATTCTCAAATGGCAACTTTTATGCAAGGTGTGATAGTGAGTTGGAATTTCTTTATTATTTTCCTTTCACTTTTCTTTTGAGATGTCTGGAGAGGGTGATATTACCACTGAGATGAAAATGACATGAGCACCTGAGTAATATTTATAAGTCATTTAAATGCAATCACTCTACAACTGGACCATAATTTGAGCACAAATGAGAGAAAATATTTTGGGGGATCGTCTAAGCTGCAGGGATAAAAATGAATACAGGCTGTTGGAGAATTTCCATGTGGAGAGGCAAAATGCCAGATTTAGCTTCTTGGAAGTGGGTTTATGAGTTTCAAATTTAGATCTGTGGAGTCATATTGACAAGAATCTCTTCCATAATGCTTACCTTCAAAAAAAAAACAAAACAGAATCAGTGGAATCTTAATTAATTGGTTCTTGGTTCCGTGACTTCTTCTCATACCAAGCTTGTCTAAATGTTTCTTAGATACTGCCTCAGCTGCTGCACATGGGCTCCACTCTTACAGGTTTGGGAATTCACTGTGCTTCCTGTGCGAAGTTTAGATCCCTGAAATCATAACATAGCACAGGAGGGTCAAAGAAATCAAACTTCAAAGGAATCAAAATGATGTCATGGACTAAATTGGCCATGATCCATCATCCTTTTGGTAGAAACGGAAAGCAAATGGTAGATATTTAGGACATATCCCAGAACAAAATAATGGCAAATCATCATCATCATCATCGTCATCATCATGACATCGGACCTGGATATCTCCGAGACTGCCTTCTGCCGCAGGTTGCCTCCCATCGGCCGGTACGCTCCCACAGAGTGGGTCTCCTCAGGGTGCCGTCAGCCAGACAGTGCCGGCTGGCGACCCCCAGGGGGAGGGCCTTCTCGGTGGGAGCCCCCACCCTCTGGAACGAACTACCCCCAGAGATCCGGGTGATCCCGGATCTCCCCTCCTT